>NW_028324203.1:3678924-3985502 GCF_054372755.1 Phalangium opilio
GCAATTATCCTACAAAGTATCTGAAACGCGCCTGTAATTATCCTACGAAGTATCTGAAGTGCGGCTGCAATGAACCTAAAAATTATCTGAAAAGCACCTGCCATTATCCTTAAAAAGTATCTGAAACGCGCCTGCAATTTTCCTACAAAGTATATGAAACGCTCCTGAAATTATCCTGAAAAGTGTCTGAAATGCGCCTGCAATTATCCTACAAAGTATATGAAAAGCAACTGCAATTATCCTACAAAGTATATGAAAAGAGCCTGCAATTATCCTAAAAAGTATCTGAAACGCGCCTGCAATTATCCTAAAAAGCATCTGAAAAGCACCTGCAATTATCGTACAAATTAAAGTATCTGAAACGCGCCTGTAATGGTCCGTAAAAGTATCTGAAACGCGCCAGTAATGATCCTGAAAAGTATCTCAAACGCGCCTGCTATTTTCCTACAAAGTATATGAAAAGCGCCTGCATTTATCCTGCAAAGTATCTGACATGCGCCTGCAACTATCCTAAAAATTATCTGACATGCGCCTGCAACTATCCTAAAAATTATCTGAAACACGGCTGCAATTATCCTACAAAGTGTCTGAAACGCGGCTGCAATGACCCTGCAAAGTATCTGAAATGCGCCTGCAATTATCCTGATAAGTATCTGACAAGCACCTGCAATTATCCTACAAAGTATCTGAAACGCGCCTGTAATTATCCTACAAAGTATATGAAAAGCAACTGCAATTATCCTACAAAGTATATGAAAAGAGCCTGTAATTATCCTAAAAAGTATCTGAAACGCGCCTACAATTATCCTAAAAATTATCTGAAAAGCACCTGCCATTATCCTAAAAAGTATCTGAAAAGCACCTGTAATTATCGTATCTGAAACGCGCCTGTAATGGTCCTTAAACGTATCTGAAACGCGCCTGTAATGGTCCTTAAAAGTATCTGAAACGCGCCTGTAATGGTCCTTAAACGTATCTGAAACGCGCCTGTAATGGTCCTTAAAAGTATCTGAAACGCGCCAGTAATGATCCTGAAAAGTATCTGAAACGCGCCTGCAATTTTCCTACGAAGTATATGAAAAGCGCCTGCATTTATCCTGCAAAGTATCTGACATGCGCCTGAAACTATTCTAAAAATTATCTGACATGCGCCTGCAACTATCCTAAAAATTATCTGAAACGCGGCTGCAATGATCCTGCAAATCATCTGAAAAGCAACTGCAATTATCCTACAAAGTATATGAAAAGAGCCTGTAATTATCCTAAAAAGTATCTGAAACGCGCCTACAATTATCCTAAAAATTATCTGAAAAGCACCTGCCATTATCCTAAAAAGTATCTGAAAAGCACCTGTAATTATCGTATCTGAAACGCGCCTGTAATGGTCCTTAAACGTATCTGAAACGCGCCTGTAATGGTCCTTAAAAGTATCTGAAACGCGCCTGTAATGGTCCTTAAACGTATCTGAAACGCGCCTGTAATGGTCCTTAAAAGTATCTGAAACGCGCCAGTAATGATCCTGAAAAGTATCTGAAACGCGCCTGCAATTTTCCTACGAAGTATATGAAAAGCGCCTGCATTTATCCTGCAAAGTATCTGACATGCGCCTGAAACTATCCTAAAAATTATCTGACATGCGCCTGCAACTATCCTAAAAATTATCTGAAACGCGGCTGCAATGATCCTGCAAATCATCTGAAACGCACCTGCAATTATCCTACAAAGTATCTGAAACGCGGCTGCAATGATCCAAAAAAATATATAAAACGCGCCTGCAATTTTCCTACAAAGTATATGAAACGCGCCGGCAATGATCCTGAAAAGTATATGAAACGCGCCTGTAATGGTCCTGAAAATTATATGAAACGCTCCTGCAATTTTCCTACAAAGTATCTGAAACGCGCCTGTAATGATCCTGAAAAGTATCTGAAACGCGCCTGCAATGATCCTGAAAAGTATCTGAAACGCGCCTGTGATGATCCTGAAAAGTATCTGAAACGAGTCTGCAATTATCGTAAAAAGTATCCGAAACACGCCTGCAATTATCCTACAAACTTAGCAATTTCTGACTGTAACATGCATACAATATATTTGGAAGGTACAGTACTTGTAATGAGCCTACAAACATCCTGATTTCTTACGGGAGTTACTATTTCCCTCTGTTTTCTAGCTGTAAGGTAACTATTTTATGACTCTAGAGTGGCTAAATTTTGTATACTGCTGTACTGAGTTTTCCAACGGAAGATATTTTTTCTGCAAAACGTCTAAAATGTTCTGCATTGCTCTCTGGAATCACCTTAATTTTGTCTGAAATTGAACATTTTTCAGGTTTATTCCAGTATTTTTCCAGAATATTCCAGTTTATTTGCAATATATTGCAGATTCTAAAAAATCTAATTAACAGCAAAAATGCAGCCGTAAATTTTTGTACGGGTATTTTTTCAATTGATATTAATTTAAATGCTGTATACTAAGATTTTGTGCATCGTTCTGACATCTAAGATGTGTAGTACGAGTTTGCAGTGTGAAAAATGATATTAAAGGTACGAATTAGCGTTTTTCAGAAGGGTGTGTAAAGTGTGCTAGTGTGTAAGGTGTGCCTTTTAGGGTCCATCCAACCCTGTATTATAACCATATCTATTATTTTTCTGTGAATATTAAGAGGTTAAAAATAAAACACTGGAAAGGGTCAGTAGATTAAAACATGAAACAAATTTGATAATAACCGTCGCCGAGGCTCTGTAAGCACGCACGCGGCACGAGTATCGGAGTATCGCCGTAAAACTTAAGCCTCGGCCGTAATAACGTAAACAAACTTCTCTGATTTTCTTCTCTCTCGCTTGCGCCGATTGCGCATGTGCGCCACGCTCTGTAATCCGGCTGGGAAATAAGGAAATTTTTTAAACTAGTCCTTTGGACCAGTGACCCCCTAGTGTCTGAAATAATATACTCTCCAATAGATTTGCAATTAATAAACTGGTCCCGAGGACCAGTAACCCCCACTTCTTGAATTAAAAAACTAGTCCAAGCAATTAATAAACTGGTTTTGGACCAGAGGAAGTGTGCTATTTCCCAGCCTGTCTGTAATGTGACCGTACACTCCTGCTTAATACGACTACTGACAACTAGTACTGACTATGGTCTAAACTGTCGACTACAAGAGACTCATTCTAGAGTATAGACGCTAGACAAGATCAATAGTCAATAGACTTCAAAACTTTTGTAGGGAAGTTGTAGCCAAGGAGTACTAACTACCTATGAGTAGAATCATGGTAGAATTGGAAGAAAATGTGTTGAGGTAGAAAAATTCTTATAAGGAACCCCGAATTAATAAACTGGTCCCACCGTCTATTTTTTCCAAAAACCATAATTAATAAAGTGGTCCCTGGGACCACTGACCCCAAATATTGGAATAAATAAACTGGTCCGAACAATTAATAAACTGGTTTTGGACTTGTAAACCTGTCTTATTTCCTACCCTGCTGACGAGCCCATGTAAACAATAAAGATGGCCGCGAGCTATGGGACCTCAGGAGGTTTAAGCCTCGGTCTTTAGTGTATCGGGGTCCGAGTAACGGGAGTTTCTGAAGCATTTGCAAATCATATTTAAATTTATATTTTTGTTATTATGTAACCGATTTATATTACTAAACGAATTGTACCTTATACTGTAGCAGACCACCCTAAAAGCTTGGCCAAGGTTTTTCAACTGTTGCTGATATTTAACTAGTTATGCCACCGCATGGATATTTTAAAATCCTTTCCTAACATTAGAATAAGGTACACACTAAGGTATTTTCGCGTATGAGCCTGAGGTTAGGAAAAAAACATTGGCAAATGGCAACCTAGGCCATCGTCACCAAAGCAAACTAACAAAAAACTCTTGGCAACAGAGCTGCCAGAATACAAAGTTTAAGGACGACAAAATAGTAAAATATTGCTAGTCCATTCTTAAACAAAATTATTGTTCTTTCTGGACTGGTACAGTTTTACTACCCCCATTATAGGAAAGGCCTATTAATACTTATCTTAATGTTCTTTTTATTGATGAACTTAAGTTGTAAATTTTTTATTTGATACTTTCATAGTAACGTTAATTAAACCTTCAATACCTTGATTTAACTTTAAATTTCTAGTCCTTATTTAATTCAAGGATGATTTCAGTTTGTAAGTCTCGTTAATTTAATTCCCCCCTTTCCCACAGAGAGGGTCTGAAATTTAAATCACTTGGCAGAGACTGGAGGTCTTCAACATTCAGTGACAGACTCATTCTCAATGGGCATTTAAAAAACTGAATCAATTCAAATTGAAATTCCAAATTATAATTAAATACTTTTTGTTTGATACGTTGATATTAACGTAATCAATCCTTGAATACTCTATTGGTACTATCAACACCCTCGTTAAATTTATAACTTCAATAATATATTTTTTTAATATAATAATCAAATTAGCGACTTATAATTAGTTAACTTTAAATGAATATATTTCATTAATTAAAATTACATTTCTAAATATTGTTAGGTAGATAGCACTTTCATGTTTCATGTAGAAATTTCATATTTCCGTGGATTAAGAGATGAACACGTTGATTCCGTTTGTCGTTGATTGAAATTAGTTTTATTTTGATCATAAATTTCATTTTATATCTTTGAGTTGTTGATTTTATTTTTACATTTATCACTTACGTAACTGTTATTAGTCGATGAACCCAGCGAGAGCGGAAACTGCCAAAATTATTAGTTAATTTTGCAAAGAATCTCCAATTTAATACTGCAAAAATCTACCTATTATTTTATGTCAGTTCCATTAAGTGATCATTTAATTTTGAACTTGCCAAACAAATAGTGAGCAATGATACCTCCGTCCCAAACTAGTTATAGTTTTAAAACGCTGACTCGAGTTTCATTTTGTTAATACATTTAATTTTTTTCATTCAGTTGTTGATTTTTATTAGTAAATCAACCTAACGAGAGCGCGATATCTTAGAGTATAAAACCTTGACCCTAACTTTTAAGCAGACGAGTCTTCTAAAACGATATCATTGGTGAAATTAGAAAACTCTCTCTGCTTAGCGCGCCTTCCGTCGGTTATTAATATGATAATATTAATTGTAATGTTTAAGTTCCCAAGTAGAAATCTAATCTTGCCAAGGATTAAATAGATATATAATAATTATAAATTGCAAAAAAAATTGCAAGCAACACAGCGCTAAAAGCAGTCTGGCGCGCGTGCGAAGTCTGTCTCTCTCTCTCTCTCTCTCCTCTACCGCGATACAATATATATTCGACTGCATCCAGTGGAGCACGTCGTGGGGGTGGGGGGGTACATATCCTTCTACCTCTCTCTTCTCTTGACTTTAACTTAACTCGCTCTATATTATAAGCGAGCGTGGCTACGTGGTAGGGCGCGCGGGCGTCTTCACTGAAGTCTAATATGGATTGGGACGTCGCAGGTTCGCCTCCCGACACCGACAGAAAAATATTTTCATTTGAAATAAAATGCATTACGCCACCTAAGAGGTGTAATATGAACTCCGGGTGAATAGGTGAATGTTTAAAGTATTTGGTCTTGCTGAACTTGTTAAAAAATAAGAAATCGTCATAACAGTTGGGCGAGATTTTGCACGTGACGTGAGTCTGGTGATTTGTTGTTAAGCCATGGATATAGAATGCACGCGAGGAATTTTTTTTCACACTATCTTATTGTATGAAAACATACTTCCTTGCGTGCATTCTTTCCATGATCTTACGAATTTGAGTGCGAGCGTCATTTCTCCAGACTAGAAATGTCACTCGTGACGATTTGTTATATTTTTCAATTAGCTCCTCCTACTTTATATATTTACCTATTTGGAGTCGAAAATTCGCGGGAAATTTGAAATTCAAAGTTTATTTATAACGAAACTCATCAGGTCACACCAAAATCCAGCCAGCCGACCTGTCGACCAGGCGACCAGCCATCTTAGGTTGGAACAATACTTTCGCTTCTCAAAGAGCGCAAAAGTAAAAAGTAACGCTCTAATGCAAATCTCGGTAATTACTTTTGCACTCTTTTGAGCAGCGAAAGTATTGTTAAGTAATAGAAACGCGTATAATTTTCCTCCTAATAGTTTTGTTTGCGTTCCTTATTCTTATGCGAGGATAGATCATTTCAAAAGAAATTGAACCCATGTCAAAAACATTGCGCCGTTACCAAATCGTTAGTAGGCCTCAACTCTAGAATGAACCTAATTAACTGCGTCTATATAACACTTGATTTCACGCCTAAATATGCTGTTAAGATTGCATTGATTGATTGAAAGCAGGTCGACACCAGTATTATATAATGGAAATTGCAAAAAACTACACAGCAGAAAAATAGCAAGAAATGGTGAAAAAAAGAACAATTAAATGTTGAAGTAAAGAAAGACCTTATGAAGAATAAATTTTAAGGACACCGCAGTAAATCTTAATGGCCAACTGACTTTGCAGGAACCCTCTATCTCAAAGGAATGTCCAAATGAAAATTTCAAAAGGTGGACTACTATACCCTCCGTCGAATTGGGGGGGGGGTGAATATTTCAGAAAACATTCCTATAACTATTTTTATGTACTTAAGTGGCAAATGGATGAGCACCATGTTCATGGAAAGCAGAAGGCTATTTGAAAAATCTTCAGCAAAAACGGGAAGAACGCTGTTCGTTCGAGAAGCTTACACCCACCTACGACAAATGAAATAATGTTAATGACATGGTAAATAATACATTACGAGAACTTACCAAATTTGCAAAACGCAGAGCTTCACGTTTATCTATAACAAGTGGAATATTGTTGAGGAATTCCTTTCATCGACACCTCGAGAATGAGTTCTCTGTTGGCGGTGGACATCATTTACCTGCTTTGTGATATGTTGTCACATCTTTCTCCTCTCTTCAGGCGTGTTACCAAAGTCACTGATGGCCAACATGGGTACAGCCTTCCACTCTTAGAGGGAATGCGGCGACTTTTTTCTGTTTTTTTAGTCATGTTTCATTACTATGTATAATTCAATTCAATAATTACAAATAAATCTTAGCATATTACAACATATCAATATACATTTAATAACGACTTGTAAAGTTGAACATACATTACAAAGGAATAAGAAAATACTGTTTTACCATACCAATAAAGCTACTGACACAAACATCTGCGTGACCTTCACGTACTGTAATAATTACGCCTTCATTAAGCTTAGGTAGTTGTGGTTCGATATTATCAAGGTGAAAAAAACACGGAAACAGGAAAAGATTTGACGTTTAATACTTAATTCAATTACAATTAGTTTTTTTTTACAAATGTCACATGATAATAGATAAATTACTCAACATTAAACGATGTTACCTTAATAAGGGGCTGTCTCAAATACGGTGACGTCATTTAATAAAGATCTGACGGCACAAAATTACTATTCAGTTCAAATAATAGGTGACGTTAATAGCTTAAACGTTTCGGGTGAAAGGTTGCACCTTTGACGACAAATTTACACTGTTTACTGAACTTACACCGAAATTTAGTTCAACTTGAGACGCAAACTGAACTGAATTGTAAGGCTTATTTTTGCCGGTTGAAAAACCAATCACCTGCCCTAGGAATGTGAACGTCATCGGTGGACGTAGCTAACTAAAAGGCCAAGGGCAATAGTTGACGGCCCAACCAGCAAGCTTAAGGCAGAAGGAGGAGCTTACTTTTTCTGCAAAATACGGCCGATGTTTTGGTTAAAGTGTAATGTTTATTACTGGCTGTCACAGAGAGTACTGTACGTCTTATACAAGTTCAAAGTTATAAGAAACCTCGTATTAGCAAGAAAGATTATAATATGAGTCATAAGTTACGAGATTTTACGCTTCTACTCTTACGACGGTATCAGTGGAAAAGTAAGTCGCATCCCCTTTAATGTACGACATTGCTCTGCGCTTTCCTATTGGATCCCGCGGGGATAGGTCATACAGACGTGAATGACGTATTCTGACTAGAGATAAAAACCTCGAGCAAAATAAACAGATAATGGAGGCTGCCCGCGGTGCTCAAAACGCTACGAGAGTTGCTTTTATTTGTCATTTGTCATTAACAAGTTAGTTAAAGGTTTAAGGCCTAACTTGATGGATTTTGAATATGTAACTCTATGTGAAAATCGTTCTACAATTATTTTCTAAATCGAATCCAGTGTACCATACTTATGATTTCGTGAGGTCAAAAAACAAAATCAATGCTTAACGAAAAGGTAAAAGAGATAGACAGTGGAAAACATAGAGTAAGAAAAAATATTAAGTCCTGCCTCCATTTCCACCCCGTCTCACCCATGAAGGGGGGATTGTCGTCTATCACGCAAGCACCGAACACTAATTTGCGCCTTCTTATAGTTTATTCCTTCTTGGTATTAGATTTGATGTTTCAGACTAATATTTCTTTAATTTACTTAAACTCTAAAAATCTTATCAGTAATTATTTAGGTAAATTCCTCGTGTTTTTCGCTATCTTAAAGCGCACTAGACAAAAAATATCACACTTTGATTGAATATATTAACATTTTATGAAAAAAACTAAACATTTATTTACTTGTGTACTTAATATAATTAAGACTGCCTTAAACGCTCTAAAACTGTTATATTAACTAAATGGCAAGAATAAGGATTCTTTGTAAAATTTAATGTTTGTGCAAATTTTTGACTTTAAAAGCTAATTTATACCACAATCTTGTAAATAATTGGCATTTCTCTATTACCCTAAAATATTTTTAAAAATAGAGTCATTTAAACTATACAATTCCCTTATTTTAGGTTAGAAGACTTGAATATGAATAGTATTCAAATTTGGTTTTTCACAGAAAACTAGACAGGAGCGGTCTATTTTCCCACTGAACCCATGAATCGTTAGACGAATTATATTAAAAAAATTAGATATCATGTAAACGAAATAAGGTAATTTCTTAGGTCGTGCAAGGAGTTTGTCACTTTAAACTTGTGATGTTTCAAAAAATGTAAGGCTTGATCAACCTTGGTATTTTCAAAATTCCAACGGATTAAACATTTTTATCTAACTGCCACATCAAAAGACTTACCAATCATCATTTTATGCTATTCTACGAAGGAGTTGGAGTTGATAAAACAAGATGGTCAAGCCCATAATTGAGCCACATCGTTTATGTAATCTCGCTATCCAAACTACAATAAATATACTTCTAGTGAAATATGAAAATTATTCCCAGAGGGAATCGATCTTCAATGGCTGCTTGGCAACGTGAATAACGTGTCGACAACGCCCGTTACTTATTTAACTAGTACAACCATTACCACTACATTTACTACCATTATTATTTGGGTAAAGCTATTACCACTACATCTACTACCACTACAACTCGGGTAAAACTATTATGCCCATCGATACCTTTTAGCTACGAAGAAACCAAAAGATCTGTGAGAGAAATTGCCCAAGCGTGCTTCTATAGAATCCTCGCCTGCTCGTAAAGCTTCTATATCCTTTCCTTATCTCTCTATCTACTATGCGAAGTACTACTTAAAAATAACAAACGAAACACCTTCTATTGAGCTTCTTCTACACATCAGGTCAAAGTAATAGCCCATCGTATATACGATGTGGCAAAAAATGGCAGCATGATAGAAACCTGCCCTTAAATTAATGTTTATGGCGTGAATGAAAATTTATATTTTAAACTTTTTAGAACTGTCTAAAGTAAAATCCCAAAGAAAGTTCAATTGCAAATGTACCAATTGACAATAAATGGCCAAAAAGGTATATTTTGAAAAGAGATTTAAGTGTTCCTAAAAGCATTGTAGAAAACACAGCTCGGTACTTTCTCTCCTCCAATTTCTTATTCGTATGATATCTAGATTTGATCGTCTTCCTTGTGTGTTGACTTGTTTCAACATATCTCAAAATTCTTTAATCAATATAAACGTCATCATGATTAAACATGAAATATTACAAATTTAAAAGTAGTAGATCTAGTATCTTCCTTCGTGAAATAAAGCTGGGCTTATACTTTATCGACGCACAATCTCTCATTGATGGGATTTTAGGAAAAATAAATTATGGTTCAGGCATAAAAAATACATTTCGCATGATAGTGCGTGGCATTATATGTAAAAAAACATTCTCGTGTGCAGGTACCAAAATTTGCAGAACAATGACGAGAATTCGAAAATGGAAGGTACGAGTTTGGGGGATGCGACCGGTGGGCGCTAGCCCACGTAATAGGGTTTTTTGTGTTTTAAATTTTTTACTAATTAAAATTTAAATGTAAAAACTAAGAAATGTTTTACTACGAACGAATACTCAGTACTTAACACCTTGGTTAGCGAAATCTAACTTAACTGCCATATTAAAGTTAGAGGGTGCAACAAACTGTTGAGGTCACTCATTTTCTATATAATTCCATAGACAAAAAACGCAAAGCACTTGGCATATTCTTAGACCTAGAAAAGGCTTTCGATACTGTTTCACATGATTATCTACTTACCAAACTCAATAGGGCCGGAATAAGAGGTGTAACTTTAAAATGTTTTAAGAGCTACCTTCAATCAATAGTTAAAATAGATGACACCTACAGCAACCCTGAATATATAACGTACGGTATACCGCAAGGTACTATAATTGGCCCAGTCTTATTTTTAATATACAGGAATGGTATTTGTAATTGTGAATCACTGGGAAAATTAAGAGCCTTCGCGGACGATACAACTATTCCCTTTGAGGGTAGCTCGTGGCCAGAAGTTTCCCATAAGGCATAAAATGGACTAAACAGTATCTGTAGGCTACTGAATGATAATCTATTAACCCTAAATATAAGCAAAACCAAATATATCTGTTTCTCAGCCAGAGGCTCAATAGAAACGACTAATGCCTTACATAGTCATAACTGTACAAGTTATGATAATCGTAACAGAGACTGCTATAAACTAGAAAATGTAAAATCAATAAGATACTTAGGAATAACCTTAGACCAAAACTTAAAATGGAATATACATACCCTAAACCTCTGCAGAAAGCTACAGTGCTGTTTGCATAAATTTTATGAACTACGAAATTTTTTGACTACCACCTGGCTGAGAACAGTTTATTTCGCGCTAGTCCAATCAATCATTTCATATGCTATATTTAGCTGGGGGCTGTGGCTGTACTTTTTACACTAGCATTGAACCATTAGAAATTCTACAAAGGAAAATTATTCGTATTTGTTTAAGAAGAATTAATTTTGAATCACGCGCTAGACAACATAATGATTTTAAAGTTTTCACTGTAAGGCAATTATACGCCAAAACGATTCTATTGTATATATTTAAGAATAGGGAATTTAAACAATTATCTAGTAGTTATGACACCAGATTTGTAATGGCCGGCAATCTACAAACTATCAATATGAACAAAACTCTCACAGAAAAAAATGAAACATAAATAGGACCTATCCTTTTAAATATGCTACCCAATAATATAAAAGAATGTAACTTGCCGATCAAATTAAAAGAATATATTACTACATGGTTAATTAATTTAGGTATCACAGAGCTATTTACTAAATTAGATTTTTAATGGTAATATTATGAATACTGCACCTTAACAATAACCCTTAATTAACGCTCTCTCTGAATTTGTGTAATATATAGTAACTTTGTCATAGTCCCAGCCACGCACCAACACTTGTGCTCATGTGGCAAAAGGAAAGATGTCAATACACTAAGTAAAAAATTCTGTAAAATTATGAGGGCATCAATACATTATATAAAAAAACCATGAACACCATACGGCATATTCGAAATTTATCTAGCGGTGTAGGGTATAAAATACAATTTTCTCAACTATGGCATTTTGTAATTGAAATATTATGGACCTAAGCTAAAAATAAAGATATATTTTGGCTGGTTCCTTAATAAACATGGATGTGTTAAAAAACATTCATACACTTTAGGTTTCCCTTTAACATCAAGTTTTGTTTGAACACGACTATTTTTCACTGGGTCTGGTTTAATTACCTCATAAAAAATAAGGGACGAAGGTAGCAAAGATTCGCCTAGTTTCATGTTGGGCAACCACTTTAAAACACCAGTATACAGGTTTTTCTGATCGGTTTATACTTGAACCCTTTCCCAAATAACACTGATGCGCAAGCCGTAGGCATAGTTGATCACCTGCTTTGTTGGGGAAGGAACGCAACGCACGTTTTAAGAGCAAAGTCTTTAAATGGTAGTAAGAAACAAGTAAATACGGCGGCAATAATAGCCTCAGGCATTGAATTTATAAATCTAGTTGAAGAGGAGTTTAAAGAGAAAAATATTCAAGTGATCTCAATAGCTGAACTCCGCGATATGTACGTGAACATTTGTACATCAAATAGCCTTGATTTAACTAAAGATGATCTTATGTCAAGAAGGCAATCGAAGGAATTTTTGAAAGATGAAATACTTAGAATTAAATTTTCAGCTGCTAAACAAAAGCAATCCGCGGATTTAGAATCATTGAAATGCACTAAAGATGCAGCTTGAAGTAAACTAAATGAGATGAAGATATTTTTTAAGCATCGACGTTCATCCGAAAGCTAGTTCTGGCATCAAAATAGTCGTGTTTTAACGGAGAACTAAATATGGAAACAGATGAAATACCCAAGAGTTGATACTACTCTTCAAATGGTTTATGACTGGATAAGGGAAGTTAAACTCAAACGAAAAACGTGAACGTGAAATAGATCAACGGCCACTAAGATTGACTCTGATTCTAATTTTTTAATGCTTATCTCCTCGTCATGTGTTTCTCACTACATCTAAAATTATAAGACGAACCCGAGAAATGCCTTTGCAGATGGTCTAACCATTCACAAGAAATCACGGAGTTCAAAACTGGTTTAGATACTGAGTTATTTGGGTATGAGCGTCAATTTCTCAAGGCTGAAAGAAGTTGAAACCCTTATGGCCAAAATCGTACTGCATAAAATCAGCTAACATGACAGTGTCTACCATCCACCAAATTTTGTATTTGGAAGAACAATATCATTCGCTGTTGACAACCTGCACTTTAAAGAGGATACACCTGACGGTCAACGCACCACTCATGGAACAAATATGGTCATTAACCAGAAAGTTAAACCTTCTGACGCAAACGAACCTTTTATTATTAAAGAAGAGGTATGTACAGGATACAGAAATTCCCACCTCTATTTTCAATCTTCTTCAGTGCTCAGTTCCAAAGACTATACGCCTTCGAAGGTCAGTATTTTCCACTTACACACAGGGCGTTGGTATTTCCAGTCAAATGAAACACGCTTATATAGTGCAAAGGTCTCTCATTACCAAGGCCAAAGATATAACGCGCGTGGCTCTATTACCACTTCTTGGATACTAACCTACTGAGGGACCAGTTCGACTGACCGTACTTAACATTCTAAAGAAAACAAACATTCTTCTACGTGGATTTGACGCAAAGCGAATAGTTTCCCTATATTTGGGACTTGATCGTTCCATGAAACAGCTAAAAATGGTTTTTAAATGAAAAAGACTGGGTAATTTTGCCCGGTGAGCTTCACATTGAAATGGCGGAAATAAGGGCTATTGGAAAATATATAGAGCTTTCAGGGATTCCTGAGCTATGGGTGGAAGCTGCTCACAAACAGTTAGGCGCATTCACGAATATATATCAAATATGTCGTGGACCATTAAATTGCAGGTGTTCAAGGTTTGATGCGCCCTCTATCTTTAATATGTTAGGTAAGTTAATATTCACTTACCTAAGGTCCAAGTTTTTACATTTAAATACTTATTAGTTTTATATTAAAAACAAACCTATTACGTGGGCTGGCGCCCACCAGTCGCACCCCCAAACTCGTACCGTCTATTTTAGAATTCTCATTTTTCTGCAAATTTTGGTACCAGCCGCTATATTCTACCATCTAGTTGCACACGAGAAACATATCGCCACGCACTAAAACAAAACCCGAAATTTCATCTGTTAAAATAATTTACATTGACAAATTTAGTTATACCAGTTTCAACTAAATTGGTAAAACTAATACTATTGAAGGCGCTTTGTGCAAAGCAAAAATGAGAGCGATACGTCTCCCTCCAAATCATTTTGACACAACTACCAGAAAGAATGTAATTGTTCCTTGGGAGCCTACACATCGCTTTCCATTCACAAATTTTAGAGTATTTCTCTCTAAAATAGTCGTGCGTGGGGTACATATAGTTCTTTTTCTCTTAATTGACATAAACTGCTTGATCTTGGTATTTTTCGAATCGAACTGGAGGGTCAAGTATGTATCCTTTTGGTTTTGTGCTCGATGAAGATGTAATGTCTCGCCCTCGTCAATCCCTTAAGATCAAGGACTACCAGATCGGTGCGTTTGTTTTTCTTCCTAACTGAATCTACGCAGAGTACTCCCTTATATACCTCAAATTGCTAATTAAAGCCATCTCAAGAAGATTAACAACGTGGTTGTGTCTTGCAATAAGTATTGCGTTAGTACCCTGGCAAGTGGCAATACTGAGGAACGTTGCAAGGAGTTTCTTTCATCATGCAATTTGGACATATACACGAGGTTGTTTCGTGGTACCTATTGTGGCACAACTACTTGTCTTCCTTTTTAAGCCAGTTGTCCATCGAGAGGATGATAGGCGTTTCCCCTTCTCATCCACCCAATTGCTTTTGAATATTCAGCAAATTGTTTCAATCCATTCCTCAAGAGTGTTTCTTTGTAGATTGTCCCATAGTTTTTGTAGGGATGGTGCGTTGCCAGACTCATCTTACCTGGATGCATAGCTGCTCGTGGCAATCCAGTCCCTCGTTTGTAAGAGCACGACAGGCATACCTATTATACCATACAGGGTTTTGTGAATCGCTGCAACTTTTTGGGCTATACTGAAGGGCTGGGGTTACGCTTCCCAAAACGAGCGCACCATTCGTTCTTAATTCATAAATCATATTATCCAGGCTGTCGGTTGTTATGAGTAGGATTGATGCAACAGCGCTCCAGATAAAACAGTCAAGATCCTTCAGAATCTGGTTTGTTGTGTTTTTAAAGGGAAAGTGAAGAGTAAATAAAGAGGTTTTTTATGATTCTTCTACTGCACAGTGAAACATCCAGGAAATAAAACCGAATGATTTTGAAATTAGTTTCAGATTTAAAGGATGATTTTAAGTTGGGACCTCCGACCAATCGCGTAACGCCCTGCCTTCCTGATAACAAAATTCTCGTGGCGCGCTCCATGTCGAATGAAATTTATCGCGAGATTTGACAAAATTTTCGCGCGATGTCACAATCGTGGTGCGAGACATGGAGCTTGCCACGAGAATTTTGTTAACAAAAAAGCAGTGCGTTACGCGATTGGTCGCAGGTCCTTATTTAAAAGTATCCTTTAAATTTGAACCTAAATTGAATTTAAAATCGCTCGGAGGTATTTCCAGAATGTTTCACTATGCAGACTGGTGTTATAATTTAATTAGTAGCTGAATCGATATAAAAATCACTTTAAACTCCCTTTAAATGGTGAGCTTTGGGGAGGATAAACCACAATGGGCCATATTGATTAATTATATTGTGTTTTAATTTAGGGTGTAATCAAGGATTAGCAACTTTGAGATCCAAATTTTCAGACACCGACGCCAAGAATTTTCTTTTGTCCGGCTGCTCCGGCACAATTTCACTGGAAACATTTACTCCAATGTCTTTAACAGATTCGTCCCGAGCAAGGATTGGAATTATTTCCTTATTGAGGGTTGTAATATGCGTCATCGATTGGTCTAATATACCCTTGTATATTCGAATAGCTTTTTTCTCTTTCTGTAGTTTACCGAAAATCAAATTTCTTTAAGGCCTCCTGTTAAGATTTGCACTAACGCTATCCAAAATATTCTCCTATTAATTATCTGACACCTTTTCCAAAATATTCTCCTATTAATTATCTGAAACCTTTTCGAAAATATTTCTATTATTGCTAATAAATTGTTCGTGGTAAGAGGCGGGCTTTTAATACTCATATAAATAATCTTCTTACCTCCAAACAAGGTTGGGTTGGGTTAGATCCCGAGACCCAATTGTCCCGAGACCCATTTGTCCCGAGACCCATTTGTCCCGAGACCCAATTGTCCCGAAACCCAATTGTGCCGAGACCCATTTGTCCCGAGACCAAAACGGCGAGACAAATCGGCAAGACCATAACGGCTAGACCAAATTGTTGCGTATCGTTTTAGGGAAGAGACAGCCGAACTAGATTCAAGTGCAGGCGTCCTTGTTCCGCGGCTTTATTTCGAGGGGAAGGGGTAGGAAATTTTTTGGAACTCGACCAATTTTTTCTCTGTAGGGTAGGCGCGATTGAAGCGGCATAAAATCCTCAAATTTATTCACTAGTGCCAGGATCTATTACCAATGCTAGAACCCTTCACTTCGAGTCTCATCTCAATTCTGGTAAAACTTTGCCTTTTCAGACATGTATTCTTTTCGACTTTTTTCCCTTCGCTTTTTACGGTCATTCTGTGGGTTTAAAGTATTTCTATATCCTCTATAATTTTTCTTCGTTTTATTGTTCTTCCTTAACTGGTAATATTTACTACCTGGTGGTTTTTGAAATTTTAGATTAAAAGGGCGGGGCACCACATAAATGAGATAAAAGTCAGGTTAAAAGAAGTCCATAAGGGCTATAAAGCTACAATCCCCGCAAATTACAATTTATGCACTTACATGTAATTGGCGCTTTCCAAGACGTTTCGTGGCGTATGTTTGGAAAAATACATAGCGTAGTAAGTAGAAAAGTATGTCTCAGTCCCCAAGTGACACGAACAAGAGGAAAATCGTGGCCAGGGAACAAGGTAAAGCAAAAAATCAACGTCGTGAAAAATAGCGTGTTTATCGCAGACAAACACTTTTGATAGTTCTCCTTGAGGAATTGTTTTCAAATTTTCCATCAACTTAGTAAACATGGCGTCATTTAAATTCTGCATTTGCTTTTGGAAAGTAAAATGTAATAAGATTTGAACCTAAATTGAATTTAAAATCGCTCGGAGGTATTTCCAGAATGTTTCACTATGCAGACTGGTGTTATAATTTAATTAGTAGCTGAATCGATATAAAAATCACTTTAAACTCCCTTTAAATGGTGAGCTTTGGGGAGGATAAACCACAATGGGCCATATTGATTAATTATATTGTGTTTTAATTTAGGGTGTAATCAAGGATTAGCAACTTTGAGATCCAAATTTTCAGACACCGACGCCAAGAATTTTCTTTTGTCCGGCTGCTCCGGCACAATTTCACTGGAAACATTTACTCCAATGTCTTTAACAGATTCGTCCCGAGCAAGGATTGGAATTATTACCTTATTGAGGGTTGTAATATGCGTCATCGATTGGTCTAATATACCCTTGTATATTCGAATAGCTTTTTTCTCTTTCTGTAGTTTACCGAAAATCAAATTTCTTTAAGGCCTCCTGTTAAGATTTGCACTAACGCTATCACTGAAGTGTCTTCTTTAGCTACTTTTGCCATATCATCAGCGTAGCCAAGGCCCAAAAAAGGTCTTCGTCCCGGCATTATTTCAAACCCATGCTCAGCCGCTATGGAGTCTTCTGTGAGTTATTTTTGAATGAAGTCGATGATAATACTAATAAGCGTTGATAAAATAAGGGCCCCTTGAGGAATGCTCCTTTTTAAATTTATTAGTTTCGTCTTCTTACGGTCCCATATTTCTGTACTTCATTATTTCGAATTAGCTTCAATTGAAGTTTCCTTTGCTTTTAGGGACGGAACAGGAAAATTTGGTCTCGCCGATTTGGTCGCGGGACTATTTGGTCTCGGGACTATTTGGTATCGTGATTATTTGGTTTTGGGACTATTTGGTATCGTGATTATTTGGTCTCGGGACGGTTTAGTCTCGTGATTATTTGGTCTCGGGACGGTTTAGTCTCGTGATTATTTGGTTACCTAATTAGCTACCTCCTTTTCCAAAGCAATTGTCCAAATAATTCGTTGCCACCTTTTCCAAAACAATGGTTCCAGTAATTCGTTGCCACCTTTTCCAAAACAATGGTTCCAATAATTCGTTGCCACCTTTTCCAAAACATTCTCCTACTAATAAGCTGCCACCTTTTCCAAAATATTCTCCTATTAATTATCTGACACCTTTTCCAAATCATTCTCCTACTAATTAGCTGTCACCTTTTCCAAAATATTCTCCTAAAAGTTAGCTGCCACCTTTTCCAAAACATTCTCCTAATAGTTAGCTGCCACCTTTTCCAAAATATTCTCCAATTAATTAGCTGCCACCTTTTCCAAAATATTCTCCTATTAATTATCTGACACCTTTTCCAAAATATTCTCCTATTAATTATCTGACACCTTTTCCAAAATATTCTCCTATTAATTATCTGAAACCTTTTCGAAAATATTTCTATTATTGCTAATAAATTGTTCGTGGTAAGAGGCGGGCTTTTAATACTCATATAAATAATCTTCTTACCTCCAAACAAGGTTGGGTTGGGTTAGATCCCGAGACCCAATTGTCCCGAGACCCATTTGTCCCGAGACCCATTTGTCCCGAGACCCAATTGTCCCGAGACCCAATTGTCCCGAAACCCAATTGTGCCGAGACCCATTTGTCCCGAGACCAAAACGGCGAGACAAATCGGCAAGACCATAACGGCTAGACCAAATTGTTGCGTATCGTTTTAGGGAAGAGACAGCCGAACTAGATTCAAGTGCAGGCGTCCTTGTTCCGCGGCTTTATTTCGAGGGGAAGGGGTAGGAAATTTTTTGGAACTCGACCAATTTTTTCTCTGTAGGGTAGGCGCGATTGAAGCGGCATAAAATCCTCAAATTTATTCACTAGTGCCAGGATCTATTACCAATGCTAGAACCCTTCACTTCGAGTCTCATCTCAATTCTGGTAAAACTTTGCCTTTTCAGACATGTATTCTTTTCGACTTTTTTCCCTTCGCTTTTTACGGTCATTCTGTGGGTTTAAAGTATTTCTATATCCTCTATAATTTTTCTTCGTTTTATTGTTCTTCCTTAACTGGTAATATTTACTACCTGGTGGTTTTTGAAATTTTAGATTAAAAGGGCGGGGCACCACATAAATGAGATAAAAGTCAGGTTAAAAGAAGTCCATAAGGGCTATAAAGCTACAATCCCCGCAAATTACAATTTATGCACTTACATGTAATTGGCGCTTTCCAAGACGTTTCGTGGCGTATGTTTGGAAAAATACATAGCGTAGTAAGTAGAAAAGTATGTCTCAGTCCCCAAGTGACACGAACAAGAGGAAAATCGTGGCCAGGGAACAAGGTAAAGCAAAAAATCAACGTCGTGAAAAATAGCGTGTTTATCGCAGACAAACACTTTTGATAGTTCTCCTTGAGGAATTGTTTTCAAATTTTCCATCAACTTAGTAAACATGGCGTCATTTAAATTCTGCATTTGCTTTTGGAAAGTAAAATGTAATAAGATTTTTAAACTTAAAGACCGGTTTTGTACAAGTTTGTTAACTCTCTACGCCAAAAAATTGCAAAATCTTAGGCGAAAGACACAATTTTCAAGTCATAATATAAATTGATTGCCCGAAATGTGAAAGCGAGGTCGAAGGAGATGCACAGGATTATTTTCAGGTTCATGATAGGAACCGAAACTCACTTTTGCTTTAAAAAAAGCCACTGATCCTTGTGCTGTTATTGGTGTTAGTTTTTTATTCGATAAGAGATCTCCAATGGAGTCTATATATCTTGATCTGTCTGTAACGAGAACGCTTTTCAAGTTGCCATTATAAGCTTTCATTATTATGCTCGATAGGAGAATCCAAGTGCCAAAAAATATTCGGGTAGCAAAATATACTGTTTGTAAATCACTTCCTGTAAGTAAAAGAGGTGGATTCAAATATTATATATCGTTATCAGTAATCACATATTTGATGAAGGATTGCAGAATATAGAGAAATATCGTCTTGAGAGTGCCAAGGATTATACAGGGTTCCAAAATGAGCAGTGGGACCGAAGTGTTCAGTGAGCAATTTTGAGTGGGATGTATTCTATTGCATTTAGATGTCCGGGCTACCGTTTTAAATTTATGATCAGAATATTTTAAATTAATTTATTTAAAGGGCCATCTATAAAATACCTTTATCATAACTCGTACTTGATGGCATGAATGAATAATGTCATACAATACTTTAGACCTAAAATCGGTCCTACCACCCTTATTGGAACACCCTGTAGATATTTTGTCTATAACACTTTAAAACGTTAAAAATGTTTATCACCATTAAGAAGGCTTGCTACGAAATACCAAAGTACGTTGACAAATCTTTGCAATTTGAATTTAACATTTGGAATAGAAAATTATTTGAAAAGTTTTGAAAGGAATGTCATAAAAATTATAGTTATAACTAAAACAAGCCAGACTGAATCATCCAATCCTTGAACGGAAAATGTTTCAGATTCACGAGTCACGACTCCATTTTTTATTGGGTCGCAAGTTAATATTCCCACTTTAGTATGACGACTCGGTGGAATAAAATAATTATTAAGCACAGTTGATGGTCTTGGCATCGCAAACATAAAGAAAGTGTGAATAATCTGAAAAAAAAATCTAATTTAATCATTTAAAATAACTGTCGAAATCGCGTTAGACACTTTATATACTGGGTATTTCGGATTAGTCTGCCATAAAGTACAAGGGTCAATAAGAGTGGAAAGTGTCTAAAAAAATGGGATCTGGACCAATTATTAACGAAGATATGGCCCTCCAAAGAGTGTCCCTAAAACAAGGAAATAGTAAAAAATTTAGAGGAAAATGTATTCAGCCCAATCAACTTCTAGCCCAGGAGTTTTAGGGTTTGACCTAGAACATTTGAACATAAAGATGAAAATTGGTACATGTGTTGTTTTTGACCCAACAAAAAATATACTAAAAGTCCCCTGCTGTAGAGCGCGAGCTTTCGCCGCCATCTTGGAAAATGGCCGCCGGGAATGCCAGCTACAATGTATTCCACGTTCTTCTTCAAAAATTATGAAAATTGGTACACATTATGAATGGAACCACATGAGCATCATGGCAAAATTTTACAGCTGTGTTCAATAGTTTGGTCGCCATATTGGAAAATGGCCGCCGTGAATGCTAGGTACAGTATGTTTCACCATGTTGTTAGAAAATTATAAAAATTTATAGGTATTATAATCAGAGCTGTGTGAACCTCATAGTAAAATATTGAAACCATTAATCAGATAATTTGGCCGCCATGTTGAAAAATGTCCGCCATCATTGTCATTTTGATACAGTATATGGGTCAAAAATTATGAAAATTGGTAATAATTAGGTTGAAGACCGTCTAAACATCATACTTGAATATTGAAGACGTGCTTCTGATAGTTTAGGCGCCATCTTCGAAAATGACTGCTAGAAATGCTAAATATATTTCAAAAATATAAATATTTTCCAAATTCCTTTTTTGAATAGATGATTTTCATTAACGTAATAAACAACAAAAAATGGCCATCTCGAAGTTGAAATTATCGACGCCATCTTTAAAAATGGTCACAAGAAAATTATTGCGATAAAATCTGAAAGAAAGAGAACATATTCAAAGCTGTTATTCTCAACATGTTGATGAGAGAATATAATTTAATATGGGGTTTGTACCTTCTAGTGTTGTTTAAGATTAGATTTTAGACAAATCTCTAACATTTCATTCATATTCATCGTCATCCTGAGGATTATTTCATAATAATTACATGTCAGAACCCTTGATTAGGTGCTACACCTAGGGGGCCTTATCAGCGCCCCTCCCCATCATATTCCAAATTGAACCTGCGGAACCGCCGTCATGGCACACTGGATCGGCCAGTGGGCCCGAAAAACGCCACTTGAGCAGGTTACAGAAGCTGGACACCGTCAGCGGCGAGCCCAGTCAGGAGGTGGTCTGTGACAGGGAAGGATTAAGGCAGCAGAAGACTCGAGGGGACGGTGAGTTCTCTCCAAGCACAACAGTGCCATACGGCCCAAACAAATAGTGTATCCGCGACCCCTAGAGGGTTGCCAATAGTTGGGGCGAGCCAAGGCAACACCTGGGAGGAAGCGAAGCGGCCGGGCAATACCTTCACGGAATGGGGCAAGGAACGGTCTGAACCAAGGGCGAACCCAAGGAACTCCCGAACCGTCACACCGAACTCGGGCCCCCTCCGCCACGATAAGTTCTTTGAGTTAAAAAGATTAAGAGAACATTTCTTCCATTTACGTGCTGTGACTGGTGTGGTTATGATAAGGCGTGGTTTAAAGTAATGACAGATAATCAACATCTTACAAATTTGTTGCGCTTTTTTAATGACCATATTGCATCTAGGGAAGCCATAGCGGCTGCCGAAGAGAGATTTCTTTTCGCTTTTCATAGGGTGATAATTGACACGACACACTTCAGCTATGTAGATATTACACGTATAATGGAACGGTTGCCACATATACTGTCAAGTCCTCATTTGATCTCGCTAAGCTTCATCCAACAACCGACACCGCAAAACTATACTTTTCCGAGCGTATCTTGAAGTCCAAAATAGCTAGGAAACGATTTAATCCCATTCACACCATTCTCCTTCCGGCATCAGATGATTTTGCAACACTCATTATTTGTACCTGCAGTCTGCAGAACATCTTGTATAAAGAACTGTGAATGTAGACGATCTGGATTAGCTTGCTGGGCAATATGTGGTCATTGTCAAGGTATTAGCCGTAATAAAAAATCTTCAGCATGACGAGAAATATGAACGAAATGCTAAAAATGTGCCTTCCTAATCCTTAACGACACTAGAATGCATATACCCCATATAAAACGGTTTTTCCTAACCAAAATCCGAGTAATATGGCTTTCCTTCTCTTTTTTCCAGATTTTTAGGATAGTAATATTTCAGCGACCATTTTTGAAGATGGGTCGATAATATAGACTCGAAAATATTTATTTTTATGGTGTTTTATACGTTCATGAAAATCATCTACTCAATAAAAAAATATCGAAAAAATTTATATATCGGTAATATATTTGGCACTTCGAGCAGTCAATTTCGAAAATGGCGCCCGAACTATCCGTAGCACGTCCTCAATATTCAAGTATGATATTAAGACGGTCTTCAACATAATAATCACCAATTTTCATAATTTTTGAACCAAATACTGTATCTAAATGGCATTGATGGCGGCCATTTTCCAACATGGCGGCTAAACTATCTGACTAATGGCTTCAATATTTTACTATGAGGTTCACACAGCTCTGATTATAACACCTATCAATTTTCATAATTTTCCAACATTATGGTGAAATATACTGTACCTAGCATTCACGGCGGCCATTTTCCAATATGGCGACCAAACTATTGAACACAGAGCTGTGAAATTTTGGCATGATGTTCATGTGGCTCCAATCATAATGTGTACCAATTTTCATAATTTTTGAAGAAGAACGTGGAATACTTTGTAGCTGTAATTCCCGGCGGCCATTTTCCATGATGGCGGCGAAAGCTCGCGTTCTACAGCAGGGGACTTTTAGTATATTTTTTGTTGGGTCAAAAACAACACATGTACCAATTTTCATTTTTATGTTCAAATGTTCTAGGTCAAGCCCTTTTTTGGCCTATCTGTCCTGGCCTATTCTTTAGAGTTATTAATAAGTTTCAATAGCATACGATGGTATAGTACAGCTAAATCAAGAGGTCCTCCTCGCCCAAACCGCCTTAAATTGCACGTAACATCAAAATGCTCTTTATCTGCATGACAGAAATTTTGTGGTGTCATGTCGAGTATAAACCACATGCTAACGGTATGCCGTCGAGTATTTTGATTAAAGCCCCGCCATTTAGTCTAAGTGGAAGAAAATGTGAACCAACAACTCCGAACCATACGTTTAAAGAAAATTGCTGTTAGTGACAACATCTTCAGCAGAAAGGAACTATAGCCAGGTTTAGAAGAAACTTCTATCTCTAGTCTTCGAATTCACACGTTTCCGCGAGTATATTCTGGGAAGGAAGGTCACAATATTAACTAATTACAGCCCGTTAGCAATACTGTCGGCAAACATCAAGCGAGTTCTAACCACTACAGTAGCAAGAATCCAAAGGTGGGCCATAACCCTATCAGCTTTGGGCTATTATATCAGATAATAAGTACCTTTCAAAATTTTTACTTATAATTCCAATTGGGTTGTAAATATCTATTTCGGTAGCACAACACAGATTGTTCTTTTAAAAAATCCCTTCTTTAAGTGTTAGTTTTCGCCAAGGGATATTTTGCGGATACATGAAACAATACCTTCTTCGGTACTAGATAATATTTTTTTCATTATGAATGACGATAGCTTTCTTTCGTTTGACACGTCTCTACAGTTCTATTTGTAGCCAAAAGCTGTTCTGTCCCCACCAAACAAAAAAGTAGACTTACCCCAATGCTGGCTCCTTTATTCAGGTAGTTTATTTCATTTCCATTTGCAACTGGATCTTTCATTTGTGACAAATTACTTTTAACTTGTTCTCGAGTTATATACTTAGAACTAGAAAAAACTGGAAGCAAAAATAATAATAATTGAAGTTTTGTCTTATAATGGTGGCTTATGTATAGAGGGGTAGTGGCTAGGGTATGGTCTCAGGTCTCTATGCCACAGCTAACCGACAGCGCCCTTTACTAACTGTTACTGTTAACCTCTGTGAGTTTCGATGAAGAGGAAAAACCGGGAAGGAAAACTCCTTTTAACAAGAGAATTTATAAACTCTACGCTGAATAATTTGTGCCCAGATTTTCACCCGGTGCCACAGTCTAGGATCGAACACGTGATCTTCTTGCTGCGAAGCGAATGAGCTAACGGCTACGCCATCCCACCTTAGTCAACAACTTCGTTACGACTTAGTTATTATATTAGCTTGTGTGTGAAAGTTTTATTGCGAAGAAAATGTAAAGGTTTTAAAGCGACGTTGTCGTACAGCTGGGAGAGCTGGGCGGTAAGGTTCGCAATCGAGCCCGACTGAAAAATCCCAATCGCGCTAAATGTTTTTTCGATTGCGCGAGAATTTACCAGACTAAGTTTCTAGTCTAAGTTTTCTAAGTCTAAAGTTAAGCTTTTATTTGCTTCCTAAAGTTCTAAGGATTATCAAAATTCAAAATACAAAGTTTTAAGTTTCCAAAGTTTTATTTTACTGGAGTAGAGCTCCTTGCAGTTTTAAATCCATAAGTTTTGTGTTGTTACAAAGGGGCGCGTAGGCCTTATATACATAAAGTTCATGAACTTGTTTACTAAAGAATAGGTCATTTCACGTACAGGACTACGCTTTCGAGAGAGAGGGTTTTTCAAAGCTAAGATGTGACGTCTTTTCGGTTCTTGACCCGTCACCATACACACTTGATTTTATGGTTCCACAGAAATGCAAGATCGGGTCAGGCGTTCACGAACCTCTTCTATACAAGATTTTCGTTTTGATATGAATAGGCGAATTGTTATCGTTTTTAAACCCTTTTGAATTTACTATTTTTAGCCATTTATGGCTAGTTTTGCGAACTCTGACCTTTTTTTTCAACACGTTTAGACGGATATTTCGGGGATTCGTTATTCTACAGGGGCGGTAGGCTTGACACCCACCAGTAATATTTAATGAAAAATATCACACATTTTCGTTAAATTTCTTGGAAAAGAGCACGAGGTTTTTGGTGGCCTACACCATTCATTAACTTAAAAACTACAGTGAAGTTAAGTTTCGGAGCTATTATAAATTATCAATTAACTCTATAATTAAAATTGAAAGCACTTGTGAGTAATGATAGAATATAATGGAAAAAAAAGCCACTTAGGTAAACACACTGGAAAACTTATTAAAAATTTTACACGTTAAATGAAACGCGACACGACTAGTTTCGCCTTTTTGAAAAGGTCTGGTTTGGTTGGTAGCTAGCTGGACCATTATGTCGATTTAAAAATGTTTTTGTTTACGTTTTTTATTGATGTGAAGGGATTCTCTCAGGTTTATTTTAGAAAGTTGTCAACTATTGTAATAGATTTAACTTTACCCCAAAAGATTAGAACTTGTAGTTTTTCCGTTTGTTGGTAGCCTTAGCGAGGTTATTGATAAATCATTTTAGTAACAATAAAATTAAACCAGTATTTTAACCGTATAAACAAAATACAATCAATGTTCGGATCTCTCAAGGAAAAAACCAATTTAATATACAAACATGGTGTTTATGAAATCAGCTCTTCCTGTGTTAAATCCTGGGCCAGACAATCAATACGTAACTTACGATTCAGATTCAATGAACACAAGGATGACATTAGGAATAAAAACCCTTTTTCCTCTGCGCTAGCTAAGAACATTAATGACAACAATGGCCACGAAATCCTTTCTGATAACGCTAAATCAATTAAAATAGTTGAGAAATTTCTAAAATTAAGCCTGAGAGAATCCCTTCACAACAATAAAAAACGTAAACAAAAAATATATTTAAATCAGATAATTCCCTTGCTAGCTACCTATCTGAACTTTCGTACGGCAGTGATCCTAATAATTCGAAGACAGGGGTGGGGGTGACCAACCAAAACCAGACCTGATGATGCCTCTGTATAAAGACAAAACTTGTCGTGTAGCGTTGAATTAAACGTGTAAATTTTAAAAAAAATTTATTGTGTTAATCTAAGTGGCTTTTAATAATACTTTGTATTCTATTTAACTCTTTACGGTTTGCCTTTTCCAAGTTTCAGTTTGAAGCATGGTTTTCACTTAGCGTAAATCACGACTTTTCGCCCGACGTCAAGCGACAAACGAAAAAAAAACATAGTTACGCTGGACAGAAATTACGTTGAGTGTGGCGATATTAGCTTTCTAATTTTTGGGCCGCGTTCAACGTTAACGCTCTACGCGAGCCAATCTGCAATAAGCTAGAGTTGTGACGTCATTTTCGACCACGCGTGTTCGGAAGAGGCCGTCCGCCATGTTTTTGTTTTTTCGTTCCTAATCGAGTCAGTAAATACTACAAATTACTGAGAATGCCTAAGTTCAAAGGTTTATTTAAGATGTTAGCAACAATCCATTTATTTATGTTATGGGACACAAAGATTACAATGACCAAAAAGGAAAGACAATAGATGGGCCGTAATTAGTGCAGTGTTCAGTTTATCTGATAAGCCTTGGTTCTATTATTTGCGGAACTACTGTTAGCATCCAAATAAAGACGAGGTATAGAAAGTGGTAGCTGATCTCTTAATTGAACATTATAACGTCTGAACGAGAAATAAGTGTTTTAGAAATTTGCTAGGGTATATATTCAAAGTTTTAAAACATAACTAACAGTTTGATATATTGAAAAACATCTTAAGATAACGATAAACAAATAAAACATTTTTTTCTACCATAAGTCTACATTATCTTATTTTCAACACTCGCCCTTAATGTTGACTTCAGAATGGTCACGTAAGTTTAGCTTCCATCTAAAACGCTCGAAAACCTCCTTTGATAACGGCTTGGTCAGTAGGTCAGCCAGCTGATCCTCGCTCGGAGCGTTCATCACTTCGAGTGTCCCTTTCTGCACCAGTTCTCGAATGTAATATTGCCGGATGCTGATATACTTGGTTCTGCCGTGGAACTCCGGATTCCGAATCAATTTGAGTGTCCCAGCGTTTTCGATACGAAGAACGGGAACCTGGTTCTTCTCGAGGATACCAACAGCGGCTTTAATTGCCTCGATCCAGACAACGTCCTTTGCGGCTTCAGTAGCTGCCACTAACTCCGATTCTGTAGTGGAGAACGATACAGCTAGCTGTCGTCGGTTGGCCCAAGTTACAGGTGTAGACCCCATCAAAGAAACAATTCCAGATGTCGAACCTTCGCAACCTCCGTAGTCAGCGTCACTTTATGGTGTAATAATTTCATTGTCATTCACCTCAAACAACAATCCCAGCGAGCTTGTTCCTTTTAAATATCGAAATATTCTTTTAACAGCTGTCCAGTCAGAAATGGTTGGGTTTGACATTGCTTGCGATGCGCGATTCACCGCAGTTCGATATCTGGTCGAGTTCCGATAGCTGCGTATCGAAGACTACCAACGGCTGAGGCATAGATTGTTGAGTCGAATGCTTTTTGTCCGTCTTCACTAAGGTCAGGCTTGCAAGCAGGCGTCGTCATTGGTTTACAATCAGACATACTGAAACGATCTAATATCCTATTGATGTAGGCAGACTGATTGAGAAAAATCGCTCCATCCATCGTATATTCTATCTTCTAACCGTGATAGATTGTTGGTTGACTTATTGTAACCTCGAACTTGACTCCAAAGAACTTAAGGAATGCCTCTACTTCAACGTCGGTCTTCCCGGCAATCAATCCGTTATCCACGTACAAGATAAAGATCAGGAATCTATCCTTGGTGGACAGAACATATAAGCAGTGATCTCCGTCTACTTGTGTGAACCTAAAGTCTCGGAGAATCTTGTCGATTTTCTCATTCCAACACCGCGGGGAATGTTTTAGACCATAGAGACTCTTTCGCAATCTCCAGACTTGACCGCTTCCGTCATCAAAGCCCTCGGGTTGTCGCATATAAATTTCTTCCTCCAGATCTCCATAAAGGAACGCCGTCGTGACATCGAGATAACCTTTATACGCTTTCTTTGCAAGCTTCTTTCGTTTCACCTTCGGAATATGAACGTAGCAATCAGTTCCAAAGACCTTCAGATGCTTTATGGACGGCGTAGGCTTCCCACTCCATAAATCGTATGGGGTCTTCCCGGCGACTCGTGTTGGCGCCGTACGATTCAGGATGTAGGTTGTCGTATTCACTGCTTCCGCCCAGAGTTTTGAGGTAGATGCGGCTTTGAGTGTAACATAGCTCTTACGGACTCCGTAATAGTTCGGTTTTCTCTCTCCGCTACACCATTCTGCTCCGGCGTGTATGGCATAGATGTACGATGCTTTAAGCCGATCTCCTGCGTGGTTATATGACGAAATTCGTCGTTGATATATTCTGTCCCATTGTCGGTCACCAATTCTCGCACCGTGTGCTTGTAGTTCTTGCAAATGGCCAAAAAAAATCTTTAAAACGTTCAACGACTTCAGATTTCTTAGTCAGAAAATAGGCTACTCGGAGACTAGAATACTCATCTTTAAAGAGCAAGTAATACAGCTTTCCTTTCATCGACGATGTCGGAGAAGGTCCGCAAAGGTCTGAATGGATCCGTTCTCCTGGTTTCGTGGATTTGTCTGCCCTTGTTCCGAAACTGTGTCTGGTCATCTTGCCGTAGATACAGCATTCACATCGTCTTCCAGTTTCCATCTCGACAACCGCAAATCCAAGGTTTCTTAACATAGCAGCAACATGATTCTTGTTTTGATGGCCCAGTCTTTCATGCCAGATTTGGAGATCGGCCGTTTGGTTTTTCTTAGGAACTTCTGCGACGTGAGCGGAATTTGCTGGCTGTTCAACCTCGATCTCCAATCGATACAATGACTCCACTTTTGCCGGTAGACGAAGATGTTTGATTCCTTGGATGATTTCATAAAGTCCACAAGAGTTAGATGTAGCCGAAAATTCGAGATTCTTGTTGCTGAGTGAGAAGACATTACATGCGAAGTTCTTCACGTACCATACGTTTGAGTGGACTTCTTTACGAATTTTCTTTCCGCTGTAGAGAAGAAAGACAATGTCTCCTTCGCCTTCAGCAAACATCTTTGCCTTGTTTCCGACTTCAACGCATTCCGCTTTGTCAAACTTCAGGAACCGGATAAACTTCGTAGCGTCATTCGTAATGTTTTGTGTTGCTCCGGAATCAAAATACCATGCAGATTCGGGTTTCCGAATAACAAGGCAGCTCGCTACGAAAAGTCCTCCACTCGGGTAATCTTTCATGAGTTTAGGACTATTAGATGACTCCTCTTTTGGCTCTCGGCAGTTTCTTGCGATATGTCCAGGTTTTTGCAGTTGTAGCAAGTAAATTTCCTGACCGCCTTTCTACGGTTTCCCTTCGGCGGATCGTTGACTTGTTTCTGATTTACTACCAGACCTGACGATTCTCCAAAAGTATTATCATCCCCCGTAGTCCGTCCAATTAGCAGGCGTTTGAGTTCATCAACCGTTTGTTTCGTGTCGGGTAACGTATCCCACAGCATACTGAACTCTCTGTATTCATCCTGAGGCAGGGACTCGAAAATACACGCCACCAGAATACATTCATCAAACGCAGTGTCCTTCTCCATTTTTGCTGTCGTCAGTACATCGGACCACAAGGAACGCATCTGGGCGAGATATCAGTTTCTGGAGATTTTGTTGCTTTGATCAGCTGGGCTAAAAGTTTTTGAAAACGGTTTGAGGACTTCTGTTCATAGACTTCCAACAGTTTCTCCCACATTTCTCGAGGAGTGTCACAATTCATTATCATGTTCTGAACCTTGCTTGAGATGGATGATCATATATGGTACGGGCTGTACTAAAAGCTATCCGGAACTTCTTCAGGTCTGCTAAGTAAGTGTCGCCTTCTGACATGAGTGGATCTGTCCAACTACTCTTAACTATGCCAATGACATCTCGAATCGTAAGGGCATCGCTGACTTGACGTTTCCAGCTTCTCCAGTTCTCTGGACCACTTAGCTCATCAATCTCGCTACGAAGAAGACCATCCATTTTTCACGAAACAGGAATCAGAGACGGTCCAAAAGCGCACTCCACAAAATAGTTCTACTTGGCCCAGTGGAAGCGTGCTGGGCCCATAACCTGTTAGAGTTATGCTCCCCTTAGCAAAGCATCCAAATAAAGACGAGGTATAGAAAGTGGTAACTGATTTCTTAATTGAACATTATAACGTCTGAACGAGAAGTAAGTGTTTTAGAAATTTGCTAGGGTATATATTCAAAGTTTTAAAACATAACTAACAGTTTGATATATTGAAAAACATCTTAAGATAACGATAAACAAATAAAACATATTTTGTTCTACCATAAGTCTACATTATCTTATTTTCAACACTCGCTCTTAATGTTGACTTCAGAATGGTCACGTAAGTTTAGGTTCCATCTAAAACGCTCGAAAACTTCCTTTGACAACGGCTTGGTCAATAGGTCAGCCAGTTGATCCTCGCTCGGAACATTATCTTATTTTCAACAACTACGCAAAGTGAAAACGTTATAACGCTGGCTGACAATGTAAAAAAATCTGACGTTTCACGTCCAACTGCAATGCTATTTCATCATATTTTCGTGCTGGTTGAAAAACAAGTTAATTTATTTTACTGTTTTAGAAGAGAATGGAATTTCAATTCGCGTAAAATACGAACAATTTCGTGAACTGATACAATAATGATCAACGTATAAATTTTGAATTTATAGAAGTAGAAAAGAGTTTCACGCTTATGACGTTAATAATTTTAAAACTAACTTCTAAAAATTGCTAAGCCTAATTCCATTTTCTAAGTAATGTAGGGTTATCGTTATTGTTGTGTAAAGTTTTCAGCTATTTATAGTAAGGTTACTTAGATTAAATGGGAATAAGTGCTCGTGGATTCTGCAGGATGGTGTTCCCGCGCTCTACAGCCGTGCGGTTCGGGAATGTCTTAACGAATAATACCTCTGAAGGGAGTATAAGTACCCAAATGGGCCCGGAGTTTAAGGCCTTGTAACTCTGTAACAGTTCGGATTAGAACATAACCGCTCAGGAAATTTCAACTCCAAATTTTGCCATGAATCTACTGTTACAAGGAACGCATATATCTCTGAATCACTCTGCATACTCAACGTTGAGGTATTGCAGGTCCCTTTATTCAAGATCGTTAGTGTAGCGGCTAAGTTCGTATTACAGTAGTAATTCATATGTCTTAGAAAAAAGCAAGTCTATTCCAAATGGTTACACCATGAAAATCAAATGCGATGCAAGTTAAATTTTTTGGTTGTTATTCTTGGACACCAAATTATTGGACCCATCTTTTGCGATGAAAACACCTCTGGAGACATTTACTCTGACTTTCTGCGTCATGAGCTTAGTGCTTGCAAATGTATTGCAAGATATGGTTAGTTGTCTTGAAGAGTGCCTCGATTACGTTGGTAGGCACATTGATCCTTTTCGTTGAGGTGTTTGCCAAACAGATTAGAGTTTATAATTTGGGTCTTAAGTTCAAAAGCTAATACTAGGACTGTTCTTCTCAAAATTTTGTTTCATTCACGCATATTCCCCAATATTGCATTGGTACCTTCTCATTTGCGTACAAAAAACCTGAACTTAAAAACGTATTTATTCCACCCTGTAATGAGGTCTATAATTTAGTGTAGTGACGTCATCTTTTAGGGGTTTTGGGGGTTGTTCACAATGGAAGGTGTTGGTCTGATCTCGTCCACACTGTAGATCATCAACGAGTAAGGATCGGGTTCCTGATCCCATTGGTTTTATGGTGCGATAGTTCATGTTAGGTTAGGGTATATTATTATTAAATATAATTTATCACATACGTTTTTCAGTAAGGTTTAAAACACACGTCACTTTCTCAACATACTTAGCCTAATATAAATTAAGAATGAAGAAACAGATATTAATAAAAAAACTGTCCATGTTAGAGGACTGCAAAGGCTTTGGGAAAACTCCAACTCCATAGAAAGCCAAGGGACTCCCTCATTTTTGGTCGGAGTTGGAGTTGGGTAAAATAAATAATTTGGCTTTGGGTGGCTTTGGGAATATTATCTCTGAAATGGAACGGGGTCGGAAGGGAGTGGAAATATTTCGAAAACTTATACGGGAGTCGGTCGGGACTGGATTATTGTTGGATTCAGGTGGCTTTGGCTGGCATTGGCATTTATAGTATCGAAATGGAGTTGGTGGCATTGAGAGCCAGCCTTATTATATTCAACCGGAGTTGGGTGGCATTAGTGATATTAGTCAATTTTTCCTCTTTGAATTTCCCATGCGGTGGTTTGGCGCAAGCGGGATGCATGAAGTTCAACCCCACACAGACGGCACATGACGGTCGCGGCTGGTACAGTCGTCCCTCCGCAATAAAAATCGAATTCATTGCTGTGCGAGAGAAAACGAAACTAAAACTATTTGTTCTTTTTAATTTAGAGAGTCATACATTTTTCCGTCGCCTTAGATTAAACGTAAAAAGGAAAACTACAATTATAAACAATGTTCGAGTTTATAATAAAAATAATTGAAAAAATGCAGTGGGATAACGTTGGAAAACCTTCATAATATATAAGTTCATAATATACCACACGGCCGGCTGGGAAACGTTGGGGTAAATATAAATGAAAATTGGTTAGGTTAAATGCTTTTGTGTTTGGAGTAAGAAAGTTTTTTTGAAGCTCTCATTGGCTTTGGCAGAGATGGGAAAACTTGTCGGATATCTCATTAGTTTGGTCAAGGATTAGAAAACTTGTCGCATATCTCATTGGCTTTGGCAGGGATTATTAGAAAACTTGTCGGATTTCTCATTGGCTTTGGCAAGGATTGGAAAAATTGTCAAATTTCACATTGGCTTCGGCAGGGATTGGAAATATTATCGAATTTATCAATTGGCTTTGGTAGGGATTGGAAAGATTTTTAAATCTGTCAATCGGCTTTGGCAGGGATTGGAATTCGTGTGAAACTTCACAATTGGCTTTGGCAGGGATTCAAAAATGAAATGAACTTTAGTGTGGCGTTAGGGAGGAGTTGAAAATATTACAGTGTCGTTAGGGTGGCAGTGGCGTTTGTGAAAATTTTACCATTGGAGTTGGCAGGCTTTGGGAATGACTTTTTTCAGTTTGCAGCCCTCTAGTCCATGTAGACAATGAATAGAAAAGGTAAAAGATAAGTAAACAAAATCGACTTGCTGAAGTAAAAGAAATTAAAATTTTCAATTTTAAAGACAAACGATAATTAATTTTATAAAATAGTTATCTTCGTTTTACACGAAAACACCATTTATCAACCTAATTTTCACTCGTCTTTTTCTATCAGTGTTAGATCTATGATGAAAGAGGATTTTTCAGGGATTTTTAAAGAAATAGTAATTTCGACTTATGTTAGTTTTTGGTCGTTTTAAATACTTGGAATTGAGAAGAATTAAGCTTATTTTGATCGTTTAAAATACTTGGAATTGAGAAGAATTAAGCTTATTTCGTTGCACTATATATTTTAAAGTAGATATATACATATCAATGTTAATTGAGACAATATATTATAAAATGTACACTTGACCAACCATTTAAAATTAGATAACCACTAATTCCATAAAATATATTTTTAGTAAATGGTACTTTGATAAAACTGTTGCGAATAGCTTCGTTGAATTTGGTTGTTGAGAGAACTAATATTGTTTGAACGAACTTATTATCCGACTGAAAAATTGACTAGTCTTAAGATATATTTTTTGGTAATTTTGGTAAAGTAAGGATTGCTTTCGAAACTTTGCAACTTTATTGGCAGGTAATAGTTTAATTTAGCAAGGTAAATTTTTATTGAACTTCTCGTGTTGGAGGTATTGTCGAGACTGAGCTCTGAGAGCCCACTAGGAAGAGACGCGATACCCTTTTGGTCACGTGTCCATTTTTTTTTAAATTTCCATTATTTGATTTTAAACAGCAAAGGTTTTTTAGCTATTATCTATTTTAAGTGGCGTATATTTTTTTACATTGGTATATTTTCGTTAATTTTAGTCATATACATTTATTTATATTTTGGGATTATTTGATATTTATTTTACATGGACAAAATTTCTAAAAACTGTTCAAAGCTCAAAATTTCGGCGCGACATTCGAAACAAAAACTAAGCGATGATAAGTTTTTTCTTCAAGTAAATGATAATTTATAGTCATGCCTTCAAAACTGAAAATTTTAATATCTGTAACTTCAGCGAATCAATTTTGTTTACTTTTATTTCGTGGTTTTGTCTACAAAGGCAGTTTTTATTAATACTATATTAATTAGTCAACTCCGTAAAATTATACGCTCTAAGTTGGATTGTATTGGATAGGTTGAGGCGACTTGGGTGACAGTTGAAGTAAAAGTGTCAGGAATACAAATTTTGAATTCCGTGTATTAATGATTCGCTTTACGTGGTTTGCGTGACTTTTGCTCGTAGTTCCTCCTTGGAATAAGGAGATATAGAAACTGCGCAATTTTTATAATAACCGTGACCTGCATGTGAGATGGGAACATAAAGGCTTACATAAAAATCGGCTATTAAAAATGTTTATTACACCATGTTCGTTAGATAAATCCACGCGGCTAAGACAGCAAAAGAAGAAATTTTCCTATTTTGTGTGATTATTAGCAAAACATTTTAACACTTTATGTACAGAAAGTGGTCTTCGCTTTGTTTCGTTTCTATGTAGGTTAGTCGGTTTATGTTCAAGTCGTGCGGCACTTTCGTCTATATTCCGACTCTGATACAAGTCCAGCTACTTACACTGGTTTAATGTCGGCGGTGATGACCAACAAGAGGAACGGGATGATAGTACATTTAGAACTGGGCTTACCATATCAACATAAGTCTATTATATAAGGTCCCCTTACATAATAGACCTATGATATCAAAAAACCTGTGAACGTTTAGACTCCTTACCATCTGACACGCGGTTTTTCGAAAGCCAATTCCAATTACCTACCGACCATTTGGAATAGCTAAGATCTCGATTTATGATCATATCGGCCCTCATGACTTCATTTCTACACTATAGTGTCTTTTATAACATCGATTTAAAGTTGGCTATGAGGAATATTGGAATGTCATTGACCGATTGAGTTAATAAATAAAACGGAGAGATTTTTCAATGTTTAAGATGCATTGTAATTGTATAATAGTACGTGGAGTTTAATCCTTCTAATAAAATTATTTTTCTATGGTTAGACTTATAAATTAAAAATTAGCGAGTTTTAAGCCGTTTTAAGAATGTTATTGGCTGGTAGGTTCAAAACTAACTAGCAACTCTGAGTCACCATAAAAATTCTCTTTCGTAAGCCTACTATAAAAATATTGCTAAGACCACCATTAAGTGATCGGTAAAACCGCTCAAAAAAGCTAGCCGGCCACAAGACAGATTCATCGGTAAGCGACTCATTATACAGCGTGTAAGTCAGCCCTTCATCATTATGTAAGAAAATTAATAACTCATCCAAACAAACGAGGAAACGGAGTTTCAATAGTTTACTAAACCGACTTTAAAATGCCGCAAAAATGAACCTTTAATCGTCGGTTTCGTCGATACTTAAAGAAATCTCGGCTTTGGATTAGCTTAAAGTTTTTCCACATAATCGACATTAGCAAAGGCTAGTCTCAGCTCAGCCCTCGTGGTCGAGTTCTGATTGGCAAAGTAATATTCGTGGGTAAAGATTAGCCAGAATGTTACGGGTGCAACAGGAACTGACATTTGCTTTAAACTTTGATGTAACCGATCTTTAAAAGTCGATGAAACCAACTTATGTAAGTCGATGAAACCAACTTATGTAAGTCGATGAAACCAACTTATGTAAGTCGATGAAACCAACTTATGTAAGTCGATGAAACCACCTTTAAAAATTTAAAAAGCCGACTGAAGATGAATATATAAAAAAGCGTTTGCTCAGTTACTTTTCAAAGTCGGTATCACTGTCAGCAAACTTAACAGTTGGGTCAGAGCTTTTATGGCTAGGACATTTCAACGGTCTAAAGGATATCCCTAAGACGCTTTTTCGTCAAGTCTTGGTTTGACCTCGAAACAACTACGTCGACCGAAAGTCCACTGTGCTACTAGGGTTAACTCACTATAACTGTGATTTTACTAGAAGAGATTAACAGTACCTGATGTTATCGTTGTTGGTCAGTTTATCCATAATGTAATCCTGAATGTAAAAGTTTTGTCTATCATTCCAAAATGTTTTGGTTTTCCTTATTTTGTCGTGATACTAAAGTTTTAAAAGAAAAAAAAACTGTTATGAATGGGAACAACACCGCTTTTACATCATGCAGGAAGATAAAGTTTTCTTCAACTTGCGAATTTTAATAGTCCATTTTATGGGCCTTCGTGCATCAATAAAAGGGGAGAAGGTGTAGAAACCGTCACTCTTGACGTCACGCATAATCTTAAATACCACTTGACATAGACGAGTTTTGCGACCTGCGCCACTACTCCCGCGAACTATGCGCGCCGAACTCGAATGTAAAGAAAATGGGTCGTTTTAACGAGTAGACCTAGGGTTAAGCCCCAAAAGAAAATAACGTGGATTCGTGGAACGGTGGAAGTGGAAATGGAAATGCAATGCGACACTCTTTAATTTTAGTAGTTAGATTTGCCCTTGATGTTTCTTAATTTTAAATCTGAAAAACGTCAGATACAAAGACTAAAAGTAAGTTTTAAAAAGAAGAAAGTTGGATGTAGTTGTTAGGGAAATATACAGTTTTTTTGGAAAATGGAGTATTTAAACTGAAGCAGGTCATAAGCAAAATATTTTTCTATTAAAACAAGGTTATCAGATTTTGAATTACTTCGGAAAGCGCTTTTGAATAAAAGCATAAACGATTTTTGTCATCATAATTCTAAGTCCACGTTCCTTCGTGAGTGGTACATGACCAATAGTGCTATTTTGGAGAGCAGTCTTTCAGATGGGGATAAAGCCATGTCTTTTGTAATTAAACAGTTTTACTCAAGAAAGCAATATTTGACTTAAAGCATAGCGCTGCTCCCCTACAAGGGGACTTTCCTCCTTAACTCCGGGTTTGCCTTGGCAAAGACTAGTGGGCGGGATTTATTCATGCACGTATAAATCCCGCCCACAAATGACTCTAGCTTTGCCAAGCCAAAACGGGAGTTCGTAAGTAAAGTCAACTTGCATAGCGCTGCTCCTGTGGATCCGATCCACAAGAGCCGCGCTATGCTTTAATAGTTTTGCATTCCTTTAGATTACTTATACTCAGGCGAAGAATTGGAAACGTCATGAAGACCCCAGACATGAACTGAAGGAAATCGTGAGTTTTACCAAATGTATATAGATATAAAAATAAAAAGTACACTTCATTAACAATTCCCTGCTTTTGCTGCAGACTGCATGTAAAATGAGATGCAATTTACCCTCCGCTTAACCCCCTACACAAAACTTACCAATCAGGGAAGAGCTTCTCGACGACATAGGTTTTTAGAAAGTAGTACGTGATGCTGACGATCCGAACGCTAGTTTTTGGTACTAGATCTAGCATCTGCTAAATTATGGGGACCGTCCATAAAATACGTCACGCAAAAAATGCCATTTTCTGACCCCCCCGTCCCCCTGATCACACTTGGTCACGTTTTCTAAGACCCCTCCCCTGAAAACCACGTCACATTTCTTTGACCCCCCCCCCCCCAACGGACTATTATTTGTCTTAATTTACCAATTTAATTTGATTAATTTAAAAAGAGATTCTTTCCTCTTTTCCACTTAGCACACTTAATAGTTTTCGACATTGTCACTTGAAAACCTAGGCTAATCGAGCTTGCGATTCAGATTTTAAAAATGTGCGAAAGAAACGAAACCATTTAAATCGGATGGAGGATCCGATTCATTCTCGCTAATGCTAGTGGCGAATTAACAGTGACATTTGAGAGTTTAAGCTGACACTACATTTAGCAGTCCTTATGCGTACGTGTAGCTAGTTCTGCAGAGAACGGGTGTCTTTATTTTAAATGCGCTGTTTAAATTGGCTACACGTACGTGTAAGTAGGTGATCATTGCATACAATTTCTACTATTTAGGCGATGATGGAATAAAAATTTGCGTTAAATTATTGTAGAGGTCATTCTCACGGTGGACTTTGAAACGTTGCGTTTTTTTCTTCCATAACAAAAGGGTCAATCGACGTCTTACTGACTTCGTAATAAAATTAAATTGAAATGTGACGTCACACATCGAAGGACCCCTCCCTCCCCCCTCGTCACGGACCGTCACAAACTTAGAAACCCCCTCCCCCCATAAGAGTGTGACGTAGTTTATGGACGGTCCCTACCACGTATCTATGGTGCAGTGGTTATCACGTCCGCTTCACACGCGGAAGGTCCCAGGTTCAAGCCCTATTAGATTCATGTTTTGACCATCGTGATTGGGCGCTTGAATTAGCTAGATCTCTTGGAAAACTCAGTATTACCACGTATCTATGGTGTAGTGGTTTTCACGTTCGCCTCACACACGGAAAGTCCCAGGTTCGAGCCCAGGTAGATACATGTTTTAACCATCGTGATTGGACATAATAATTAGTTAGATCTCATGGAAAATTTAGACTTACCACGTGCCTGGGGTTATAATAAATATTTAACAATTATTTCACTTCACTTGGTTTAATAATGTGACATAGGTAGCGTACTTTTTCCCTACTTTTAAAACCATTAAACTAAGTAATATTAGAAGTTCAACAGATTGTCAAAAAAAGATGTTAAAAGCCACTGTAAATGGTGCTTCAATGCCTAATATTCCCTTAATACTTCCAAATAATATTAGTAAATGGCGTGAATTGATCATAGAAATGGGGTTAAAGTACACCCTAAATGATGTCTTTTTTGGCACTGGAAAAAACAGAATATATGGTGTTTGAATGCACCATTATATTTTAGAGTGCAAATGTATGACGGTAAAGCAAACATAATTATTCAAAATTTAATTACATTAAGACTGAAGTGACAGATATTATATAAAAACGTCTTGGTTTGGACCAAGGCCGGAAAAACAAACGATATGTGTGACGTTTATCAATTGACTGAAGTTTCAGATATTTAAATTTTTTTTCTAGTTATTTTTATCCACTCAATCCTTAATCAATATTTAATTCAATCAACTGATTTTACTGTTAATCGATCTAGTCATTGAAAAAATTACATATCTACGCTTTTTCATGATAAAATGTTTTCGGAAAATGTAATTGTTCTTGAAAAAGCGTAGATATGTAATTTTTTCAATTAATTTAGAGGGACTAGATCGATTAACAGTAAAATCAGTTGATTGAATGAAATATTGATTAAGGATTGAGTGGATAAAAATAATTAGAAAAAAATTTAAATATCTGATACTTCAGTCAATTGATAAACGTCACACATATCGTTTGTTTTTTCGGCCTTGGTCCAAACCAAGACGTTTTTATATAATTTAACATTAGAACTGATGTTAACATGGTTCGAAAGGGTATAGTATAGAATCATACTACAAATTAAAAGTAGCCATCGAAGGCTCAAGACTAAGGTGAAACACGCTTTTCCATTTTTTAACAGATGCCCTTAATCCGTTTGTGACTCACAATCAAAATAATACTGCAGTTTAACATCTACTAGTGAGCGCAAGCTTGAGAATGAACATAAGTAGCTGATAACTTAATGCGTTTGAAATTCGTGGACTTATTCTCACATAACTTCAACGATTGTAAGGTCAAATTTAGAAGTTCTTTACGAACAGTATTGATTCAACAAGAAGAAAGGACATAATGAACTATACTGCTCCTTTAATATTTTGTTGAACAATTTGATCGTTTATCTAGTGTTGCCAGTTACGTTGTGAAAACAACAGCGTAGCACTACCTTTGGCCTTCTTATCAGCGCAATATCAAAAACTAGGCGGGTCTGTAAGTATATATTAGCACGCGTCGAAAACTAATGCAGATAAGAAATTGTCGCTTAGCAACGATCGATTAGAGTTCCAACCACAGTCGCGTGTCATCGATCCCAAAAGGGTTTGTTACCATTCTCCTAATTTTTTTTTAATTAGGTAAACATTTTAAGGACTTTCTTGGTTTTAACGGGGTACAATATTGACTCATGCCACAAATTAAACGAAACATTCCAAATTGAAATCTCGGAAAACCAGTTAAAATACGTCACATTTTTCTTACGAGCGCTACGGCGCAACTTGAGAAGGAACCTAAATGATTGAAGACATTCTACTTTATTCTTTTGCAATTGGTTGTCCTACAAAACGGCAGCCACTACAATTAAGAAACTGAAAAGTCATAATAATGAATCTCGAAATAACAAAATACTATAGAGCACCATTCATGCCAGTAAGTTTAAAGTATTTCACGATTTTCTTCTGCTCAAAGATAATGTTACAAGTCCAATCTCAAGGAACCTTATATTTTTTATCAGTTTGCGCCATTCGTTATTTTGAATGCACAAGGAGAGAAAACTGGTTACATGATAAAATTCCTGCACGTTTTACAAATATTTGACAATATCAAGTATATAAGCGTAAATCAATTTGTCTGCTTTTACGTTATTGGTAATAACCGTAATGGTAAAACAATGTTTCAGCGTTACTGTTCTCCCGAATGCTGATAAGTATTGGGGAACCAAAGTTAATAATTCTTGGAATGGTCTTCTAGGAATGCTTCAAAGAAATGTATAGTTCCATATAAATTCTGAACCAAGAATTCATTCTCGATACTATGAATATGTTAACATGGCTTTAGCTTCTCGATAATATGAATGTGTTAACATGGCTTTAGCTCCTCGATGCTATCAATATGTTAACATGGCTTTAGCTTCTCGATACTATCAATACGTTAACATGGCTTTAGCTTCTTTGTAACGAAATTTCATGGTTTTGTTGTAACGCTGGTATAATTACCTATGTCATTTTAATGTTAAATTACATGAAAATAATTAGGGCAAAGTTTATTCGAAAATAAGTAGCTTTGAGTCTATGCAAATAAAAGGATTGGTATATAATCCTTGCCTTTCCATATTCTTGTACTAATACGAGTTGGTTCTTGGTCAACTTCTTTCATTAATAATTTAGAAAATATTTTCAATAAACAGGAGGGAGACTTTTCACTAATGCCTTTGTTCTTAACCACTGATCGTTTCAATTCCTTTGCATCTTCGCACCCGTTTTTGAGTTTGAAAATCCAAATATTATTCGGAACAAACCAAGCGAATGAAAACGATATTTATTCGGTTATAAATAAATGGGTAACTTAGTCTTTCGTAATTTCCGTATAACATTGTTATCAAAGACGTCAACTTTCCTTAAGTCTATCTGTCTTTATATCTCGGGAAATTGTTTATGTATTATAGATTGTACTGAATATTCACCGCAAAACTTTATTTCATTTTGGTTTTTAATTATTCCTATCTTGAGGCAGTTGAATTATGTGCAAAATTTTATATATGTTGATGCGAAATATATCTAGATAATTGTGGGTTCGGTTGGTGTCCTTCTGCTGATTTACTTGACGGAAAAACTGAACTCGAAATATGGAAAAGTGAAATCTAAACTGCCCTTCATGTTTTTAATACAATGCCTTCTGGGAACGAGTAAAAACTTACAGGAATGATATACTCGTTTCGAAACTGAAATAAATTTCAATATTCAGGTCCTCAAAGTTTCAATTGCTACGGAATCTCTCGTTTTCTTTCTGTCTCTTGGAGTCTGGCGTCTTTTGTTCTCTTACTTTTCGTATCCTCGGAAATGACGTCACAGTTTTCGAGCAAACCTTTGTTGGTTAGAAACTCAGCGCAATTCAAATTCATTCAGGTCAGGTTAATATAAGAATTACATGTCACTTTCCCATTCAATATATAGGTCATTACGTTCAAAGAAAGGTTTTTTATATTTTATGTTCGACTTAGAAAAATGCCTTGATTAACACGGCATATGCGGAAGTAATAAAGCGAGCAGAAGCGACCCAGGTTCGTGCTACCACACATTTCGCACTTTCACGGAAAACAGCGACATTCATTCAGGAATTGAAAATCGTAACAGATTTATTATTGCTGCGGATATGCTTCACTGGAATGTAATAAAGAGAAGATATGCAAAGACAGGAAGTTGCAAAATGAAACTAAGCAAACCTTTAGCAGTAAACTATTGGGCCTTGTATTTCACGAACTCTGATTAAAACCATCAACAGAAGGTTTGTGTCTCCTTCGAAGTTTTATGATTATGGTTGAGTTTTTCACCGTATTTGTCAGGTTGCGACAGCTGACCGAGGGCGATTGCTTCGAGGATCTGAACCCGTCTTTGAAAAACGAATTGCATCCCTGTCAGGAAACGGAAACCCCTGATTCCTTCGTCATCATCAACGTCTCCGCTTTCATGGTCATTTTTCGCATCTGTCTCTTCGGATTCTCCGCATCCTTCATAACTCTTGTTTTCGAAATATACGTCGAAATGTTAAAAGTAATAATTATAACACCCTAGTTTATCGGAGTCTGACCTATGGACCGGCATTACCACTCCAACAAGAAGAATAGTGTCTACAAATGCATATCTATGACCAAAAAATCGCTTTTTGACCATTCTCTGGTACACTAAATATGTTCAACTACAGCACAAGTTTATAGATGAAATTCAGCCGCTTCATGGTCCATCACAGAAATTCATACAAAAAAACAAGAATTTCATATAAGGTCCTTCAACTGCGGTCCGAAAGCTAAAATTATATTTTACAGTTAAAAGACCAAGTAAATTCCACAAATGACCTGTTCCTTTTTAAAATAATCCAAAAGTTACAATTAAAGCACCATGGATCCAAATTTTAACAGCCAGAAACTTTATCATCGCCAACCCGAGAATTATAAACCATTATTTCAGCTCTGTTTCCATTAGAATTGATGTAAACAAGATTAATGTTTCGAAAGGGAATAATTTTTACACGTCCCACATATTAAAAGTAACCCAACAAAGGCTGGGAAACGAGTTTTGTAAGACTGCCCTTTTAATCCCTCGCATTGCTGCACTAGTAATGCGTAAAGCAATAGAGTCAAGCTAATTTAAACTCAGAATTAAAATAATTTCTGATTTTTAACATCTAGTAGTGAGGGCCAAATTGAGCACGAACCCAAATAACTCAGGACTAAGATAACATATATTATAAGATTGTGGATTTTTTCTCACAAGACTGCACGGATTAGAATAAAAAATTGAGAACTAATTTAAGCAAAGTAAGTCTTAAGCATTTAAAAGTAATATAATTTGTTATACGCGTCAAAAACCAATGAGACTGAAAACTTGTTTCCAAGCAACGAACAACTTCCAAAAACAACACGAACTACAATGTCAAATTGAGCAATAATTTACTAATAGTAAATAGTGAGCATTTAAAAGGAAACTTATTTGTTACAATCGTCGAAAACTAAGGAGACTAAAAACTTAGTTGCATAGCAAAGAACTACTCGATTTCCTAAAATAGTCGGCAAGTCATTGATCCCGAAATAAGTTTTTCCTCCAAGGAAAGGTAGAACCATTATGGTTTCAACGTGATACAATATTCACTCATGGAACAAATTAAGAGTAAAGGTACCTTCGTATACGAGAGCTAAGTGAACACTGAAAGCGGTAGTTGAACTTCTGAAGAAGATTGACAAACTCAGTTTGAGCGTGGTCTTTCGCATACTGGATTCACGCGTATTCTAGAGGGCCGGTAGGCTTTTCTAGATAAGAACCCACACCCTCCCAAAATGTTAAAGAAAAAATTAATAGATTTTAGGCTTAACGTCCCATAGAAAAAGTATGGGATTTTTGGTTGTTCACTACATCGAATTACTATGAAACTACAGCGAATTTAAGGTTCGAAACACTTTTGAATAATCAAGCAACTATAGAATGTTGATTTTCTGAAGTTTCATTAAGAGGAATTAAGTCTAGGTATTTTATTTTGATTAATTTATAAATCATGGTAAAACCGTTACATATTACACTGTTTGAATAGTATTTTGTCCATCCTCCAACGGGCTTGTGGCGCATCTGATAACGCGTCTGACTACGGGGAAAAAGATTGCAGGCTTGAGTCCTGTCAAGCTCGGTGTTTATTTTTAAAGAGGATATTTTATACATCACAAAAGAAATAAACCTCTAAATACAATGTTTGGATAAGTTTTTTTTATTACAAAGTACGGGCGTGTGGCGTTATGGATAACGCGTTTGCATTCGACGCAGAAGATTCCAGGTTAGAATCCTTGCAATTTAGTTGTCTATTTTAAAATTCTTAATATATTATAGAAGGGACAATTCTTAGATAACAATGTTTGGATAAGGTTCGAGTCCTGGCAAGCACTTAGAGAAGATCTTTTATACATCATAAAAGAAAAATCCTTTAATCACAATGTTTATATAAGTTTTATTGTTAAACGAAGTACGGGCTTGTGGCGTAATGTATAACGCGTCTCCCTTTGAAGCACAAGATTCCAGGTTCGAGCCCTGCCAAGATCGTTGTTTGTTTTTAAAGAGGATTCATAGTATATTATAGAACGGAAAAATTCAAAATTTCGACGTTGCATTTTTCTCACCAGGACATGGGCTTTTGGCGCAACGGATAACGCGCCTGCCTACGGAGCAGAAGATTCCAGGTTCTAATCCAGGCAAGTTTGGTATTTATTTTTAATGGTATTTTATACATCCTTAAAGAAAAAGTCCTATTCTAGAGAGCCGGAGTGCCCATCAAACCCACGCCCTCTTGTATATTGTTAAAGAAAAAATTCACAGGCTTAGCGTCCCATAGGAAAAGGCATGGGATTTTTGGTGGTCCATCATATCGATTAACTAAGAAACTACAGCGAATTTAAGGTTCGAAAAACTTTTTAATTATCAAACAAATATTGAACGTTGAACTATTGAAGTTTCATTAAGAACAATTGAGTCTAAGTATTTTATTTCCATTAATTAATAAATCCTGGTAAAACCCTTACTGGCTTCACAAAGTGAGTTTAAAAGGTTAGATAGTTCAAAGCTATTTTTGCTAGTTTTCCTTCTGGTGCGTGCTCTCAAGTTAAGTTGATACATAACCCTTTCATATTATAATAAGATACCATCCGCCTGCCAACTATGAATTAAGATAGCACCCGCCTTCCAAATTATTTAAACTTTCCATTAAAATAATGGCAGGCATTCGGTTGGAGGCAACGTTGGAGATGATGTTATGATTCACTAATGAAAATATTCAGGAATTTTATCATGAATATTTGGAAAAATTTAATCATGAATATTTTTGAAAATTTGATCATGAACATTTTTAAGAATCTCATCATGAATATTTTCAAGAATTTAACCATGAAAATTTAGAAAAATCAATCATGATAACTAAGAAAGAATCTGTCATAAATATTTAGAAAAATCCATCTTGAATATTAAAAGAAATGCTTCATGAATATATAGAGAAGAAATGCTTCATGAATATAGAGAAAAAATGCATCATGAATATTTGAAAAAAAATACACCTTGGATATTTTCAAATTATAACGAATGGTTTTATAGATGTTAAGTATAAAAGTATCTGACCTTTCCTAGACGTCCTTAAGATTTAAATTGAAATTCCCAATGTAAAAAAAACTCGATGTCTTAGATTAGTGGTGTCTTTGAAGTTTGAGTAACAAATGGCCGGCGCTTAAAATTGACCTAGTTGGACCCCGAGAACGGGAAACCCGCTTTGTTACCGACTTGGAAAAGTCAACACGTTTTCCCGTGTTATGTCGGGTACGATGGGCTGATTTATTTGAAAACTAAAGACGAGAGTACGTTAATATTTAACGTTAATCTACTTAATTAATACCGTTAATAATAATTATCTCGTTAATTAGTGGTGGATAAAGTTCTTGCGATGAGCGCGTCACAACAATCAAAAATTGCCAATGATGCCTTTACAAAGAGGGTCAAACTTACACCGCGCTTTTTAGTCTAGACAATAAATGGTATTCAGCCAAAGTGTCAAAGGTCAGGGAAACGGAAATCGACGTTATTTTTTTCGATTACGGGAACGTTGAAAAGGTACAGTCCCGGACAAAAGTTTCAGGACATCTTCATTTGGCTGCCATTTTGTTCCTATTTGAGCTAGAGTAACAAAATAGGACTTTCTAGATTGCCTTCCCAAAATTAATTTAGAATTAAAAATGACACTGTGGCACTAAAAGGGCGTAAGCCATAGCGCAAATAGTAAAGCCCCCGATAATGACGTCACGAAATAATGCTCAAATTGGATCAGCAATGCTATCGTTGCACGCGGCTTGTCACGTAGAATCCAAAACTGTTTTCAAATTGAAAAACGGTTCAGAAAATCAAAAGTTATGACAAAAACGTGACGTTAAAAACATTGGCAAATAAGCCAAACGATTATTTATTTCATCTATATCAACTTAGCTCAGTAGTAAAACATTACGATCAGAAAAACAAGATGTTCAAGCCATAGCATAGTTTTACTCTGAAATTATAGAAATGAGATTTCAAGAATTACTTTCAGTAATGTGGCGATTTATTAGTTAATTGCCAGTAGGGTCTCTATTTTGAAAGGACGAAAGGGTTCCAACTTAGAAATAAAGGTTTTGGATGGCGCTTTGGAAAGTAGAAATTCTGGATTTTGTGTGCAGGGTAGTGTTAAGTCTGTGAATTTGGAATAATAAGCAAGTTGTGATTGCTAAAGTGGAAGGATTTTCGACATTAAAAATTTTCAAAATATTCTATAATGCGCGAACTTTGCGTTTTGGGTTGAATTCTTCTGTGGCTTTTCTGTAGTAAATGTTTTAAGCTCTTAAAGAAAAAATATTTTGTGTAGCTTACGGGTGGGTGGGTTTAGAGATCGGCATTTTCGATCAATTATCCACTTTATTTTATCTTTATCCATACCCGAAAATTATCCACAGAACTTACATGTTAAATCGTATTATAATCCCCAAATTTGTTTATAAATAATCGGTTATCCACCAATTTGTGGATAATTGATCGAAAATGCCGAGCTCTAGGTGGGTTTTCGATGATTAATGTTTTTGTGTCTTTTCGGTAAATAATGATTGGGTGTCTTTTCGGTATAAAAATGTTTGGTTTGGATTTTCTTAAGAAATGTTTTGAGTGCTTGGAGAATAAATATCGTGGCAGAACTCCAGTTTGCAGAATAGGTGACGTGTCTACCATGGAAATGTAGCGGAGAATCGGGAATGAAGATTCACGATGACATGAACTAGAGAAGAATGTAACAACGACAAATTCTTGAAGAAGGATGCCAATATTAATCCTCATTGTGAAATGGATGGTAATCTCCGAAGATAATGGTTCGAATTATTATATTATTTAAATTAAAAAGACTCACTTGTCCTAATGACATGAAAATATTGATATTCGAATACTTCTCCTTTTGTCTGGAAGTTTAATTTTTCCACCACTTTTGAAATTAGACATTTATCTCTTTAAATTTTAGAATGCCATATATTTTTTGTTAAATCTAAGGTTAATTAGAGAACGTTGTATTTAAAAAAGTAGTCTTCAAACAATGAATGAAATGGATTTTTAATGTGTATATAAAAAACTATATAAGTAGTTCACTGGAAATTACACAGTCATCAACATCATAATAATAATAATAATAGGGGCTGGGCTCCATGAAAGGAGAAATAAATACCTTTTGTATTTTATTTCCGAGTAGGTAGGCTGCCTTGTTTTTTAAGCTTGCAGCATGGCAATCACTTAATTCATCAACCACGCCAAAGTGTATAATCACGGTAAACAAGTGCCTGCCTACGTTGGAGATGATGTTACGATTTACATTTATTCACTAATGAAAACATTCAGGAATTTTATCATGAATGTTTGGAGAAATTTAATCATGAATATTTTTGAAAATTTGATCATGAACATTTTTAAGAATTTAATCATGAAAATTTAGAAAAATCAATCATGATAACTAAGAAAAAATCTATCATGAACATTTAGAAAAATCAATCATGATAACTAAGAAAAAATCTATCATGAATATTTAGAAAAATCCATCTTGAATATTTGAAAAAAATTATTCATGAATATATAGAGAAAAAATGCATCATGAATACTTGGAAAAAAATACATCTTGAATATTTTAAAATTATAACGAATGGTTTTATTAGTGTTAAGGCTAAAAGTGTCTGACCTTTCCTAGACGTCCTTAAGATTTAAATTGAAATTCCCAATGTAAAAAAACTCGATGTCTTAGATTAGTGGTGTCTTTGAATTTTGAGTAACAAATGGTATATAGGACATTGTAGAACATGGGTTTGATTTATTGGTCTTCCAGTACTAATTTTTAAGTTAGTATACTTATGACGGTTTATTTACTTATGCAAAAAACGCGATACAGGATTGATTGACGTATAAACAGTTGGTAGTGTGTTCAAAACTTGTTCAATATCTCGATTTACATATTAGAACTGAAAAATAGCTATTAGGTTTTATCGATTCACATGGGTATACGGACTAAACACTTCCAAGACAAAGAACCCCAGGCATAATCTCCCATTACTGAAATTGTACAAAATCCCCCATCCCCAGACAAAATCCTCGGTTGTTAACCCTATCCGAGGGAAGTGAGAAAAATACCCCTATAATTATCCCCATCATAGAAAAAATACAATATAAATATAATCCGAAACACTTCAGCAATCCGGTAGTGCAATAGATCAGGCGTTGGACTATTTCTAATTAATTCGTTGACTTTCATTCATTTCAAGGGAAAAATAAGTTTAACCACTGAAAGAACACTTGTGGGAGTTTTAGAATTACTCATACCATTCACGGGATCTCAGGAAACTCTTTGCTAAATTTTAACCTTCTGTTTTGGATAAAGAATGCGCGCGAGGAAATTTGTTTTCGCGCTATAGGATGTTATTGTTATTGTTGAAAGGGGTGGCGCGTCGCCGCGCCGAGCACCGATACCAAGGGTATATTGTGCGCCCCGAGCTTGTTAGACTACGAAGAGTCCTGTCGCCTCGATGAATCGGAGAATCCGATTGGCCGAGACAGTAGAGAACTGGTGAGGTTCCATAGTATGCATGTCGAAATGCTCGAACCTCATGGCCGCGAGGTAGTCGCAGCTACAGAGGATATGGGAGGAGGTTTCCTCTACCTCCCGGCAGAACCTACAGAGTGCGTCATCAACGATGCCCAATAAGTGCAGGTGTCTATTCAGCCGGCAGTGTCCAGTGAGGAGACTGGTGACCAGCCTAATTTTGTTTTTGGTGAGGGCAAGCAGTTCCTTTGCCCTAGTGATAGAAGGACCCGGGACAAACTCCTTGGCCTGTCTCTGTCCATCCATGTCAAGCCAGAGCTGCAGTTGAAGTGCAGACATCCGGCAGTGAATCCTATGGCGAATGATGCCATGGGGGATGGGAACCGCAGGCTCTGGTCCGAAGAACTTCGCCTCAGCCCCCCTTTTGGCATACATATCAGCCCTCTCATTGCCCAGGTATCCGCAGTGCCCTGGCACCCACATCAATTGAACCTTGTTGCGGGCAGCCAAAGAACCCAGCAGATCCAGACAACTGAGCACCAGTCTGGAATCGACAAGGCACTGATTTAGCGCCTTGAGGGCGGCCTGACTATCCGAATAGATCTGAATCGTCCGTCCGCGATAGTTTTTCTTGTTGCAGAAATCCGCGCATAAACAAATGGCCATGATTTCCGCCTGGAAAACGCTGGCATAGTTGCCAAGGCTCTCGTAAAAACCAAACTTCTTGGTCAAGCAGTAGACCCCGGCACCAACTCCAGAGTCCGTCTTAGAGCCGTCCGTGAACCAGACGGACTCCCCCGCTATAGGATAGGCAACTCCCCGATCTTCGACAGCAGCTTATTCTGTATATACTCTATTTTCAGCTTCGGTTGTTAGCACGCTCAAAGCTAGGTCTCTATGTTATGTAGCTTTGTGCGTGCTGACAAGAGACGAAGAAAAAAAAAAGGATTATAAATATTAGCGAGATTTTTACCTCAAATGCACGGACCTGTAGGCTTTAGTTTCAAATGCGTGCATAGTCGTTTGTAATCAATTGGTGGGTCCTTCAAACATTATCAAGGAACGTTGTGCTATTAAAAATAGCGAAAATTATTTGTTGAGACTCCCAAAAGATTTAGAAACATAATAAATATTTATAATACTAACTCTAACATCCTTCTCTAATAGTCTAAATTAGTATTACTTGAAATTTTAAAAGTCACTGGCTCGACTATGAAGTCGACACTCGACAGTCGAGGCACTTCAACTTTTTTCGAAGCCTACTAGAATTTCCGCCCATACATTTGAGCTAAAACTCGCGGATATTTTAACTCCAGAGAATCATTATTTTCTTCGTCTCTTGTCATCACGCACAAAGCTACGTTACATTGAGACCCAGCTTTGCGCGTGCTGACAACCCAAGCTGAATCAGATTATACAGAATAAGCTGTCGTCAGAAATAGGGGAGTTGCCTATCCTATAGCGTGAAAACAAATTTTCTCACGCGGATTTTTTTATCCATGCTCCTATGATACCGAGTAGGATAAAAACCCTTGGAAGGAAAAACAGACTGAGATCCGCCATTTTACATAAATAGAAATTGATTTTTAAAATTTTTAGCGGTAGAACTTTTGGTAAACATTATATTTTACAATATTATTACAATATTTACATAGAAATATACGAAAAGGTTTCCTCTAAAATAGCAATAGTAGCGCTTAGTAAAAATTATAATATTTGAAAAATGCTAAAACCATTCATAATTTTTGTTTGGAGGTTTCAATGCGAGTGGGTCAGTGGACCTCGGCAAGGATGTGATTATACAGGTTTCAGTACGTGTGTAAGCAGGGGAAGGAAATGAGGTTTACTTGGGAGGAGACGGACGGGGTGTGGGGGTCAAGTTACCTTCGGCGGACACGGGGCAGTCGGCACATATAGGGTAGGATCGCCGACATGTGTCTTATTCCCTCAAACTTTGACGCCCAGAAGCTTGGCTTACAGGAGTGCGCCACACTCCCGGCACCATTCATAATTTGATATCGCAGCTTTTGATGATCATTTCATCACCTAATAGAGAAATTATGAAAAGCAACATATAAATTCTATTATTTGAGTTGTAAAAAATGGCATTCTTTAACTTCCGTTTTAAGACTTTTACCCTACTAAACCACATTAAGCCTTTCGAGTGCTCGATTGGATGGGCATAAATTGGTTCAATTCCATCCTCTAAAAAATTACCTGGCCATTGTGCCCGACGACGAAACGTTTATCATTCGTAAAGACTACACATTCTAACTGCTCGAGTGTCTAATTTGTGTGCTCTGTTCCAGGGTTGTTTGACTTAAATCAAGCGATTTTTTTTAAAAAATCATTTGATTAAAATCAAGAATATATTTTTATTTTTAAAAAATGTTTTCTGAGATTCCAAGAAGTAGGATAAGAAACTCGAGAAGAAACTTAACTAGAACAGACCTATAATTAAAAACAATCATAGTGTTGTTATATTTGAGTTTAAGTTTTTCCCAGAACTGAAATAATAACTGGCGATGTCAACTGTTTTTTCATTGATCAAGTTTTAATAAAAAAAAAGCATTAAATATGATTGTATTGTTCTTTTAAAATTCATTACAAAAGTTGTCCGGTGATCTTATTTAAAACCTAATTACTTCCAATAACCGAAATGGCGACATTGAACTGCACGCAAACCTCTATTGCGTTTTTAGCAAAAGTAAATAAACCGTCAAAAGTATACTACAACCGGAAACTATACTCGAAAACCAACAAATCAAACCCGTGTCCTAAAGTGTTCTCTAAACCATTTATTACTCAAACTTGAAAGACACTACTAATCTAAGACAACAAGTTTAATTTTAAACTCGAAATCTTAATATAAATCACAAGGACGCCTATTTAAACCTCAGTAACTTGTATGCTTAACATCTATAGTTACAATTTGACTGATATTCTACTCCGAGTCCTAACAGCTTTACCTAGAGGTATGAAATTTTGCAGGGTCGGTACTCAAAGGCAGTAGGCGGGCTCTTAGATTTTTTTCAATTCCTCATCATCTTGAAAAATGGCGGCGTCTACGTGTTCCAACCGAATCTATAACATTTAAACACTGGTTCCCAATTTCCGTAAGACTGACTTCATGTCTTTTGAAGCTCGACTTTCCACCTTCGTTAAAAATGGCGGCCTGAAATGTAATAATATATCTCGATGGGCAACGCTGGTTGTTCTTTTTTGCTACTCTGTATATACTAAAGATTGAAGATGGATTTTTTATTCTAAATATTCAAGTTGGAATTCTCCTAAATATTCAAGATGAATTCTTTTCTAAATATTCATGATATAATTTCAGTAAAACTTCATCTGCGAAAAAATACATGAATAAAATAAAATTTCTATCCGAAAAACCTTGGAGAAGCTTCAACCTTTGACAGGGCAAGAAAATGGTATTTAACTCTATACATGGGCGCCCGTTAAATTTCTCATTTCAAGTAAAAAATCCAAAGCGTCTTAGATTATTGTGTAAATCTAAGTGTCCCTCTATCCATATAGATTATGAAACGCAAACTTTAAACTACAAAAGAATAATATCAAATTATTTTAGGGCAAATAGTCAAGGTTAATAATGGAAGCAGACTCAATTTAGTTTTTTGCCAAATTAACGATAGTAAAATTGGGATATTAAATTCTCAATGTCACAAACCAAGGCGCATACCGACTCTATTATAGCAGGAAATGTATGGGCTATTGAGACTGATTTTTTTCCGATGATCATTGAAACTGGTCTACTCTAAGCTAAAAAATATATAGAGCACCTTCGCTGAAACACGACACAATTGCAAACGCTGTGTTTTTTATCGTTTGTAGGGCCTCTGTCTCTTTTTTGCTCTATGTTCCAAAAACAGCCATAATTTTCAAAAAACCAAATTCTTAAGTAAATTTTAAAGGGATAGTTGTCACGTTTAAAATGTGCTGGGAATAAGAAAACTTGCAGAGTAAAGCCGAGAAAGCGGGAAATACGTTAAAATTATCCACGTCGTAAAATATTTTCATGTCATAAGAACTTGCGAATAATTTAACCTGTATATATATTATTATTATAACTCAAACCATTCTCATCCACTTTGAATTGAACAATATGTCTTCTCACCCATCCTCATGAATTTGCCGTCGAAATATTATTCCCACAATATTATTTTCAGAGCATTTCTCAACATCCAATTCTCAAGCGTCCAAACATTATTTTCCGAACGTATAATAAGTTCTGTTACACCTGTATTTTAGTCATGCCACCTATTTTGCTCCTTAAACTTTCTCAAAGAATATTCTTGAAACACTGTTCATCATCCAATACCGCGACTCGTCCAACTTTTAATAGCGATTCAACAGATAACGCCGTCTGCCGTAAAATATCCGTCAAAAGAATTATTCCCAAATATTCACCCACTGTATTAGCAACTAGGAAATTATAAAAAATCATTAAACATATCCAAATCTCTAAATATTTATACGTTTACAAACCACAAACCAACAACACTCCATTTCTGAAGACTGAGTCAAATTCATAAGTTCTCATTTCTCATATGTCAGTGTGGAACTAAAAATTCTCGCATTGGAACATCTTGTTTTTCTGATCGTAATGTTTTACTACTGTGCTAAGCTGATATAGATAAAATAAATAATCGTTAGGCTTAATTGCCAATGTTTTGATCGTCATATTTTTTGACATAACTTTTGGTTTTCTGAACCGATTTACAATTTGAAAACAGTTTTGGAATCTACGTGACAAGACGCGTGCAACGATAGCTTTGTTGATCCATTTGAAGCATTATTTCGTAACGTCATTATCGGGGGGCTTTACTATTTCCGCTATGGCTAACGCCCTATTAGCGCCACGGTGTCATTTGAAATTTTAATATACTTTTGAGAAGTAAACCTATTTAGAAAGTCCTACTTTGTTACTCTAGCTCAATTAGGAACAAAATGGCAGCCAAATGAAAATGTCCAGAAACCTTTGTCGGGGACTGTACCTGGTAGCACCAAATATCAAGGAACTTGGGTTTTTCGACCAGATTTTAGGTTGACAATGGCTCCTACAGTTACCAAAAAAAACAAAGCAAAAGTTGAAAGAACAAAGGGAAGAGGCAAAAAGAGTAGAAAATGAAAGAAAAGAAAAGTTAATAAGGGAAATTTGTAGTAGGGAACCTCTTTGGAACAGGAAACTAGAAGATTATAGAAATAGAGATTTAGTAGATTCTCTATGGGAAGAGGTGGCGTTTGCCCTTTCTTTATCTAGTAAGTTTGATTCTTTATCTATTTTCATTTTATTTAAATATTAAATTGACAAATTTACTTTCGCAGAGGAAGAATGCAAGAAGATATGGAAAGGCCTTATGGATCAGTTTCGGAATTTATTTCAAGCAATATAAATTAAATGCAGCGGGGACGAATACAAAAGGGAGAAAGATTACCAAAATGTCAAGTGGATTTTTTTCAAACAGCTCCTTTTTTAAAGGATGTAATTGCTAGGAGAGAGTAAGCACTAATTGATAATTACTGATTGTGGTTATTGCATAAAAAATTCAACTAATATTTTATTTCTAGTACCACAACCAATTATGAAGAAATTGAAACTCCTATAATTGAGAAAACAGATGAACTGGGTAAGACTGGTTTAGAAGGCAGTTCCCAAGAAGTAAGATAAAATCCCTAGTAAAAATATTATTATGTTTAGTTTACTAATTAAATTAATGACTTTAGACCACAATTGCTGATTTAAATGTGCAAGAATACATCGTACAAGATTTGGAGAATGATGATATCATTGATGGTCCAGCTACCCAATCTGCCCGTAATATTATTGGTTCATTAAACCAACTCCCATAGAATCCAGGCTGTAGTACTTCAAACAACGGCAGTTCAAGTAACCGAACATTACCACCAGCCAAAAAAAATTAGTGAGCAAGAGAAAAGTCGATGAGGAATTGTTAAATGAAATGTGCCTTATTAACAAGTAATAATTAAGTTTGAACGTTTTAATGAGTGTTTTAATTTATTTGTATTATACTTTTTAGGGAATTAGGAAACTGGTCAAATTCCCAGAAGTTTGGAGATTATTTAGCTAATTTGCTAGATGAAATACCTGCCAAAAAAGAAAACGTTTGGAATTCAAAATTATTGACCTTGTTAGAGATGCCATGGGTGACTCTGATATCGAAGTTGAATAAATAAATGTAAAAAGTTTGAAACTAAAAATTGTTTTTTTAAAGTGTTCACTAATAAAGTTTTATTTAAAAACATTATTTTAGTTTGTTTAATTTTAAAAGTTCCCACTGCCAAGGTACTTCACCTTGGGGGGTTACAAGATAATTGGCGAAAGCCACACGCACTTCGGATGCCACATTTGAAAAATTTCTGGCAGCTGTTGCCGGAGCGTTACGAAGACCTCTGGCAGGGTTTCATTTTAACATTGTGTGGGAATTTCCCAAATGTGTATTCCCAGCTTTGTCTTTGTAATTTGCATGGGTTTTTGGACAATATTGTTTGTCTTCTTCATCAATAGATTTAGCTTCCTCCGATATTAGAAAGTTGTGAAGAACGACTGTTGCCTTCACGATTTTATCCACGTTATTAGGCTTAAAAAGCTGTGGCCGACGATAGACTCTCCATCTGGAGGCTAATATGCCAAAGGCATTTTCACTGCAACGTCTGTAGAAGGTTTTATTTAATATCTTTTAAAGAAATCGTAAAAATTATAATTCAAAATACCTAGCTCTACTTAATCTATAATTATAGATTCTTCTTTTTGCATCGAGACCCTGCCCTGGGAATGGTCGCATGAAATTAGGGAGCAATTGAAATGCTTCGTCACCTAATAAGACGTGGGGTACTTTCGTGTCGGTATTTGGAAGAACACCATCCTGAGAAAACTCTACAATGCCATTTTGAATGGCTTGGCCAAATTTTGAGGATTTAAAAATTCCACCGTCTGAATGGGATCCGTAACCTCCAACATCCACAGTCATAAATTTATATTTCGAATCCACCACTGCCATTAATACGATAGAGTCGAAGCCCTAAAAATGTAGAATTTAGCATAATCATTAAGATCCTTAATGATAAATTATTAAAACATAAAAATTAATAATAAACAAACTTTGTAGTTATGATACAAAGTTCCACTTTTTGCTGGCTGTTGGATAGCCACGTGCTTTCCATCGACGGCGCCACAGCACATTGGATAGTTCCAGGATAGGTCGAATCCCTGAGCCACCTCATTCCAGTCCTCTACCGTAGGTCGGCGTAAGTAAAGTGGCTGGAGGACATTCCAAATTACTTGGCACGTTTCTTTAACAATGTTGTGGCATGTAGTTACGCCAAGGCGAAAACCATATGCCATGCTTTCACCGGTGGCAAGGAACCTTAAGATGAAATAACCATTAAGAACCATGCAAGGACAATTAAAATAAAATAATAAGAAACCTCAATGTGACCGGCGATGGGCCGGAGATATTGCAGGTCGGGCTAAAGTGTATTTTTGCAAATGAGGTTTTACTAATGTTAGTAATTGATCAAATCTGTCCGGGCTCATTCTTGTAAAATTTGCAAACTTTAAATGGTCATGTTTTCGCATACAATTCATCTAAAATGAAATATTAAAATTCAGTTTCATTTAAACCGATAAGCCTTGGTCTATGCTGCGTTTGAAATTAATAAATAATCTTACCATGGTTTCGAAATAGCCCTCTTTTTTCCTGTTTATTAAAATGGGATGAATCCACCATCTTTTAGTTCTATATCTACGTCTTCTTTTGTATTTTAAATACAGCCAGTTCATTATAAATATTTTCCTCAGAAGAAGATCTCGTCTTGCCTTCGATTGAGCGGTCATTTTTATTTTACCGTGCAACAGCGTCACAACCGGGACGTTGCTATGGTAACGGCAAGTTCACGCTTCTATGAAAAAGAGTACGCTAAAGCGGCAAGCGAACGCTAAACGCGACATCTAGCCAGCGGGCGTTTTTACTTTTCTCGCGCGCTTTAAAAAACCCGCAGCTAGACTTTTTGTAGCTTTAATGAAAATGAGGCTTAAAAATGGGAATTGACCCATTATCTCATCCATCGTTGATGCTTTAGACATTTTAAAGTAGACGTCTCAACAATACTGCGTAAAATTCTATAATAATGTAACATTACTCTGGTTGTGCACTTTATATATGAGCTGTAAAAAATGTATGTATATTTTTTAAAACGGCGTTTGTCGCTAAAACCAAGGAATCGCATATAAATGGTTCAGTAGTATAAAAAGGCTCCTTGTGTAAATTTATAAAAGCTCCTTGTGTAAATTTATAAATGCTCCTTGCGATAAAAATCATGTAAAGGACACTAGTGCTTTTTCTACGTGGAGAGCTTTCATGGACTGATAATATAAAGTGCGGTCGAAAAGCATTAAAATAAAGTTTGATTTCCTAAAATATTACTCCATGGTGACAAAAAACTATAGCTGTCAAAGGAATTAGAATGTCAATATACTGAATAAATAGGCCAAAAATGACGTCAAAGACTTATTTTTTTGGAAAGAAATGGTGAAAACATGTTTCCGGTTATTGGCCATAGGTCTATTTTTTAACAATTGGATCATTTTGTTCATAAAACCAGGTTCGGAACTGAGGTTGAGTCACTAATAACGCCACTACTACCAATAAACGGAAATATGATTCGTTCACCATTTCTTTCCCGAAAAATAGAACTTTGACGTAATTTTTGGCCTATTGACGCTTCTCGGTCTAAAGAAACTCCAAAGTGAATGACTCATTACAACCTTTGCCCTAGAGATAAAAAACCATTATTTTAGTGCGGGTAAAGACCATTTTAAAGCTTTTTGCCCATAGCAAAAGCTTTATACGGAGACCCCTGGAAGCAGGCTGGCTGGCTAGCTGGCAGGACGGCTGGCTGTTTCGCGTTCGCGTACATTTTCGTAAATTTAAATTACGCGGCAGAGCTCGCCCAAATTTGATTCTCCACCGCACTAGCGACATCTATACTAAATTCGATCATATTTTCGACGAGAAAAAGCGGTCTCTCAGAGGCATCGGGAACCGAACTGACGTCGCCGGTGTGGGATGCGTATACTTTACGTCTGCGCCACTACGGATTGTTGTGAAGCTATCTATACTTTTCTACGCCTTTGCTTCGAACTGACGTTGCCATGGTGAATATCCCTAATTTCGGGTTTCGTTAAAGACAATATCACACTGCAAAAAAGCGTTAATATGCCTTGGGGCATATCTTGTTTCTTCTGTCTTCGCCGTGAGGTTCATTGTTGCTTCGCGTATTCACTCTGATAAAACGTTAGTCACTTTAATTGAAAACTACAAGTACTTTGTCACAAAATCTCAGAATTGGAATATTCCAACGTTACAAGTAATATTCGTATGTATATTTTTTATATAATTAATGTATATTGAGCATCAATATAAAACGCTAAAGTGTTAAACTCGGTTATGGGTAATGTAAATGGTTAAGTTAAAGGTTTTATTGACAAGACCGAAGGGACCGTCCATTAGGGGCGCCACACCAGAATGTCTAACTCTCTCCCCATTCCCATTATCACTCTTAGTATGGATTTCAGACCTCAATCCTAAAAATTACGTTTCGGTTCATTAACGCACTATCCCGAAGCACTATCCTTAGTCTTTAGAGATTATATTTTAAATTGATTTATTGCAAATGTTATTACAAAATTTGGGGCTTCACCTACTCGTACGGGGGGGGGATTCCCTAATATTACAATACAAACAATTTAAACGATGACCAAATATAATCCTTGCGGATGACTAGGCTTTGCAAACACTTGTGAATATAAGGAAATTTAAGTCACGCGTAGAATTACTCGTTCATCCCCATTTGTGACGGATCGACAGAAATTCAAACCTTTCCCCAGAGTCTGCCGTACTTTGATGCCGTTCCCCAATACTTTTAAAATCCAGATAATGGGACTGTTCGAACCGAAGGAACAACGACGATCTTCCTCATAGCGGGTGGGTAAAAAGGAGAGAGAGTTGGATAGCCCCTAAATAAGTACCTAAAAGGGACGGTGAAAATGAAAATCTAGCTTTTTTATCGATTCTTCTACTAATTACAAGACCTGCTCGCTATGTGGCAATCGTGGCTCGAGATATAGAGCGTGCTACGGTAATTTTTTAACAAGAACGCAGTGCGTTACGCAATTGGTCGAAGGTGCAATTTTCTAATTAACTATGAAATTTCAAAGTAATTTGAATTGTCAAATCATTCGTATGTGTTTCCAGGATGTTTCACTATGCAGATTGGTCTTACAATTCGTACAAGAATCAATTAAAAATTACTTGAATTTCCTTTTCACCCTACCCCACCCTCCACCGTAACGTTTTGGTGTTTTAAATTTCTGAAAACATTAAAAATACCCACAATTTTCTTCATTTAAATATTTTAAATGTATAAGAGTTTTAGATGGATAGCGGAAAGGCTTCGTTTTCCGCTAAGTAAAATCCATGGAATATTGTACAGCGATTAGCTGGTGATTTTGCTAGTGGTTGGCCACTAAATATTTCGAGGTTTTTTTTTAAGAAAACTATAATTTATCCACAACAATTAACCATGACTGGTGGCTTCGGCTATTTAAATGGCATTCCGGCCCAAATTTTGGTTGATGCGTTATCGCATAACAAAGTAGACCACATTTACGAAAACCCATTGAAAACGGTAACACTTTTATACAATTTGTGGGATACATGCACGGACATAATAATGTCGATTGGCAGCTATTCCGTAGCGAAAAGGGCTTATTGCTATTTGGACGGAAGCAGGTAATTAGTATTATATTTTCAAGTATTGTACTAAATTAAAAATGCTTTTCAATATAATTAGAATTCCACAAGATGTTTTGGATCAAAAAGGAAATTTATTAGGAATTTTTGTAGAAGACAATTGGTATTTATGACAAAAATATCTTACTTTTACCTTCGTATAACATAAGTTCTTAAGAAATGTTCCATAAGTTTGTCACTGGTTACAAACTGGAGCTTGTCATGAAATGACATAGGTCATAGATTCTCGTAAAGTGACGCCTGGTTCTGGCGCTGTCAAAGGCTTAGTACAGACTAAATAGGAAGATGGATTGCAAAATTAACCGAGTGTAGTCAATTCTTGCTTGTCGTTCTCGAACTAGCTCGAGCTGTGCGTCTTTAGCATTACGAAGTATAGGTAGTGTCATACTTATGGAAAATACCTTATAATCTTATGATATAATTACTTATATGGTAATGTGTGCGATAATCATTTTAAACAAATTGTAATAATCATGGTTTCCCGTTTCTATACCACTTGAACTCGTACCACACCCCAAAGACGGTTAAAGAAGCTGTTGAGTTTTTCAAATCTGTTGAACGACAAGAATGCAAGGAATTGTAGTCCTTCAACGAGTTGAAAACTCAACCAGCTGGTTACACCAAAGAGGTTATAAAGAAGAGGAGTAAAAGGCTTGGTTCAGTGTTCTTGGAAAGTTTACCTCTAAGCTTCCGGTGTGTGCGCAAATCCTTTTCTAACCTCTTATTGGTTGAAATGCGGTGAACCGGCTATTAGGATAAAAAATATATCAAGTGAATAAAAAAGAAAAGCGAGAATACCAAACTGCTTTGTTTAGCGTTAGCTTCAACTCCCCCTCTTTATACTCTCTTTGGTTACACGTAAGTGTAATTTCCTTCTATGGCCCACTGGTCCAATGCACTTTAAACGTTAGCTACACTGTCTAGTAAGGTCCGGCTTAATTTACACAGTGAGCACGATTAAAACAAACTTTTTCCCCTCTCCACTGCGCCGATTGGGCATGTGCTGCACTCTAGCACTGGTACCGATTTCGAAAGTGGGGGGGGGGGGCTGACGGAGAATTTGATCATTCTGAATCTCCTTATTCGTGCTCACTAATCTACACCCTTATGAGTAGTTATCAAATATTTTCAGTGTTTGTAGGTATGATAATGTTTTTATTAAACAAAAAGGTCTTTTAGCAGGGTTTCGTCACCACCAGTGGTCAACTTAGCGTCTTCGGACATTGATAGTGCTAAGGAAAAAGAGCTATCGCAGTTCTTTGAAAGTACGTAATAATCTCCATATTGAGTTTTCGTCAACTTTTTGACGATTATATGGATTTTTGATCGTATGGGTAACATTTTGCTTGTTAGAACAATATCAGACTCAAAAGGAATCAGAATTACTGTATTTCTGAAATATACCTTACATTTTTAAGAGTGGAATAGCTTTAATGGAGATCGCATCAAATTTTCAAACCCTTTTTAAACATTTCACCTGTTTGAAGTGTTAAAAAATAGAATTAATGTTTCTCAATATTCTTACTTAGTCATTCAGATATATCGAAAGTTCTTGGTGAAGATAAGGTTTCAACGAACTTGGTTGAGCAGCCCGCTAATGTCGAAGTCGGAGGAGAGAAATCAAATGCTGACGATCATGAGCTAAATAAAAATAATTCTATCCAATTAGAAGCAGAAGAATTAGAAGAAGAAAACGAGGAAGAAGTTTTTTAAGTGCTGAATAATAAAAAATAAAAAAGCGGATTTAAAATTTTGTGGTCATGTTTATTTTCATCTTCAAAAAATCGGTGAGACGTATAAGAGAATCAAACACCAGAGGGGAGAGACCGCCATCGGAGCTTATTTCCCTCACGCCCTTGTATAAGTATTTAATGTAATAGACCTTTTCGCAAATTTATGCGCGCATGCGCTTGTCGTGCGTCGTGGATAAAATAGCAGACGACGCCATCGGCCTACGGAGAAATAGCTGGGATTGTAGATAACGGAGTAAATTTGAATCTAAACTATGATAAACTAAAAATATTGGAACTTAAAGAAGTTTGTAAAAATATGGGAATTGTATTTAAATCCTACTGGCGAAAACACATGCACATTTTAGCTTTAAAAAATGATAATATCGAAAATATTTCCCTTAATAACCAAGGCTTAGTGTCGGCTTCATAAATAATGTCGGTAACCAAGCAGGGCCGGGCAAAACCACGAGAGCAACCCCGCAAAAAAAGAGCGCTTTCCCCGCGAGGGCCGCCGATTCCCGACCAGGCTCCGGTACCCACTAACGGAATTCATGTTACATATCCCCGTCTTTGGAGTTCCAACATTTTCGATTTATAACTCGTTCTCCTTTTCACAACAATTCTGTGAAATTAAATTTCCACTGTTTTACCATCTTTCTTTACTTTATACGACTGATTCTTGAATCCCACCCACTATCACAACACAGCATCCAGGCATAGTGCAAAGGCTTAAGAATCATATGAGAAAAATAATTGAACAATCCTACAAAATTGAACTAACTAAAAAAACCACTGGCTTAAATGAATTTTATTACACTTATTTTCCAAATTTATAAGAAAAAAATCAAGAAAACGTATCAAAAATGATCAGATTTAATGGCAAAGTTGATGCCTCTAAAATAATGAGGAAATCGGCGGAGGCTAAGACCGTAGTCTGCTATTTTATCCACGTTGTTACTAACACGCATGCGCCTCGCATTTTCCCCCACTTTTACCCTCCGACATGCGAAAAGGGCTATGGTCTAAAAAACAGTTAACCCTGGACTTGAATTCGCGTATTTAAAATATAGGAGCAATGATTACCAATTTTTCATTAGTCATGTAAACAGTATTGTACAACGAAAGCAAAATTTTATTGTTATTTTGCGCGAATGACGTATTAATCGATTTCTTCATTTTTTTCTGCAGTATGCCTCAGAGGCATAAAGCAGGCAAATTAAGCAAAACAGTGAATTGCTTGAGGTAGACCAATTAAAGAATTTTTCTTGCAACCTTTGATCTTATGGATATTGATGCCTCATAATATTTCTTTCCGGAAAGAAATTGAAGATGACTCGAACTTACGTTAGTTTTCTAGGATAGTGTTATTACCTCTCCTAGTGACAATGACGTCACGGAAAGGTATTGCACTGAACGTATGTGTGTCTGTAACCGCGTTCGCAGTTGGCAAAATAGTATCAATTCTATTTATTTATTTATTTAAGGAAAACGTCTTAATAATAATAATAATAATAATAATAATAATAATAATATTTATTCCGCAAAAATAATTCGCTGGCAACCACAGAGGCAAGCCTATATGTGGTGATTGATTGCGTCTCGACTCGGAGAGGTTTATTTTGGTTTCCCAACTTGTTATGAAATTTCTTTAGCAGGTGAACTTAACGGCTCGAAGGATAATGGTTCAAATGGAATGCTTAATACTTTTAACGAATGTATGTATTGTATTTTAAAGTACACCCTTATTCACCAAATATTGGCTTTGGTGTTCGTAACACATTTTCAGATTTTATATCACTTCTATAGCATCGTGCCGTAACGTTAACAGAAATCAGGAAATCAGTAAATCAAATCAAAGGCATATGCTGGAGATTTTGAAAAGCATTCTAAAGAGCGTGCACAGTAGCAACCAGTCAGTTATCTGTGGAAGAAACTAATGAGATTCAAGAGATGTTTGGGTTTCCTTTAACGACTGAAGGGGAATTGAATTTATTGGAAGACGTCCTAAGCTCAGTTGAGAATGTTACTAAATTAGTAGGTTGATCTTTTATATATAGTTTTTTAACTATCTTAATTAAGTTATTGATTTAGCATGCAGTATACGTTAACACCAATTAGTTTTTAATTGTTTTGTATTGAAGAGAGGATACTTAAAACAATTGGGTGGTGTTACTCTTTACGACTGTGTAAAACGAATTTTTGGTCACGTTTTCATCGAAGATTTTGCAAAGGAATACAGCTGGGCGGAAGAAAAGGAAAACGCGTTTTGATGAATTTACGTCTAATCAAAATAATAATTGGTGAGACAATTTAACCTAATTTCCTTTGGCTAATATTCAGAGAATTAATTATCTGTTTCTTTTACAGAAACGATTCGAAGTTTGAAAAATTTCAGAGAATCAACCCTATCTGAAATAGAAAAGAATGTCAAGTCCTGGTTTGCGCACGCTGCGGACAGAGTGAAATCGAAAGCTGAAACAGCTTCCAAAAGAAATAGACCGCAATAATTGAAAATTCATGTGTTCGCTCAATTTAATGAAGGCACTTTTTAAATTGCGCTAGACGTTATTCAACTGTTTTATTCTGAATAAAATTAATTCTTTACTTGTGAATTCCCGTGAATTAAATTTTTGCATGAACAAATTAAGCTTTCCATCAAAGCTTCTTAGAGTATGACGTCATAATTGCGCAAATTTCAAATACGCTTATAATATCTTGAGGATTTTTAATGATATTCCCAGTAAATTCCAAAAAACTTTAAAATTATTCTTTCTTCAAACTGATGTTAATAGTACCTCCCTGAAATATACAAGAATATGAATGGATTTTCCTAGAATATACCCAGTGTCTAATTGGGACTTAATTTAAGCCCATGCAACATACGTGGAATATCCATTCAATATTGCGATTGATCGATCTGGAATGTCTTGAGGGCATGGAAAATGAAGACATTTGGCTACCCTTGGAATGTTCCATATTAATCATATTGGGTTTTTGGCGTATTATATCTGAAAATTATAAATCTCCAAGACCTAGATTCTGGGAATGTTCTGGGAATCATTTGTGTTTGCTGGGTGCAAAGAAGTCTGAACATAGAATGAGTACCCAAAAATAATTTCCTAAGGTAATATAGTGCCTATAAAAAGAAGATTAGGAAATATTTTATTTTTAAACGCGGCCGGCGATAGAAAGTTAATCAGTTAGTTAAGCAAGTAATTTTGTTTAGCTATATTCTCCATTTTCTAGTAATTTTTCGTAATTTGTGTCTGTGTATGCTTGTGTTCCTGGAAAAATTCAAAGTCCGAGCCTAATTTCGGAAACAGAAAATCGACTAAAGAATTATAACAGAAAAGAAAAAATTGCCAAATTTTTGTGCTTTTGAACATCAACATTTAATAAAAAAATTATATGTTAAATTATAATTTTAAAATTTTGATTTAACAAGTACATTAACGTCGTGATTAAATAGCAGGTTAACCTGGTTTAAACTTTTGTAAATAATACATCCAAAAACCTCCCGTGTGTACGCCAAGAAACCCTCCTGTGAACGCCCAAAAACTGAACTAATTTTATCCCTTCGATGGTTGGAAAAACCTAAAGCTTGGTCGCTTTTTTGCAATTATCGTAAAGGTAGAACGTGGGAATTTTTGACATCTGTAAGTATCGCATGTGTACTTCTAGACGTTATATTGATTTGGCAAAATAATAGAGGTAGGTTTTTATTTTTACAATTTAGACTCTAGTAAAATTTCTTCTCCAAGATTTTGAATAGATTTAATAGTATATTACATTTGAAAACGCAAATATTGTTTGTATCTATCGTTACCAAGAAATTAAAATTCTGTTTGTGTCATTTTACAAGTTTAAAGCGGTAACTACAACGTAATTTTGCCGTACGAGTCAAAAACCTTTATTAAGTTCTTTGATTAAAAGAAAACCACCACAATATCATTGAAAATTTTAATTAAAGCAATCCAATTAATTTAGTCTTATTTCGAATTCTAATTAAGTTCATAATAGAGTGAAAATGTTTGACATCATAAGTGCACTACTAACGTCCATAAATTAGGGTGGATTATAATTAATGACAATGTAACACGTGTATTACAATTTGATGTTCAAAATATATGTTTTGCAATGTCGCAAAATTCGATTTCGTATGATTCATTGCTAGATTTTGCTTCTTTAAGCAAAGAGGTTGAAGATTATTTCGGTGGTGACAGCGGCTACTGTTCCTGACAATAGCATGAAAAGAAAGGAACCGCGACGCTACTCAGGTTCAAATCAGCCGTGCTTTTTGACGGTTTTTTCCACTTGACTTGTTCAATTAAATGAGGCCTTTCAAAATCCAGATAATTCAATGCTTGCGTTTCAAACATTGGTTCCACGCTGTAATGAAAACATTCGTCTAGCCCCTTAATCAGTTAAATATAAAAACAGTATCGACCTCAATTAGAGGTTTTCTTGTAATTGCGGACTGCTTCTTAGCCAAGAGTTGTTGAAAACGAAGTGTAAATACTCGAAGCTAATTTCGTGCTCCGAAAAGTAAAATCCTTCATTGTCCGAAAAGAACTTTTTACTCTCGGGATCTAATTTGAGGAATTCTCCCGCTATCCAAGTCAGATAGATAGATGTCCTCTAGGATGATAGCATTCTTCCCAAAAAGAATAGGCAGGTATCCATCACGAGTCAGGTAATCCGAAACACTAGTGACCATTTTCTCCTGATCGAGTGCGTATAGCCATTTCTTAACTTCTGTGTCCTGGGCAGCCTGTAGATACGAAACCAGTGAAGTCAAATAAATAGAGGAACTTTTCATTTATCGCCTATTGACCAAATATTTCAGATTGTCGAAAGCTCCGCCATTTTTCACAATTATAATTGGAATTTCCGATTTGATCAAGTCCGAGAGGGTGTCGATGCGATTGTAGCTTTCCGTCGTGAACTCCGTCCGTAAGAAACAACCCAAGAAAAACAGAATGAAAGTCACTCCGATCAGCCAGGACGCAGAGAGCCACCGACAAGTAATGTGGGGCAAAACAGAGGGAATCGCTGTAGGGAACATAATGTCTGATTATTTAAATTTAAGCGACCGCTTAATCGCGTACGTTCAGCGCAGAAGAGCGACGCGTTTTCCCAGGCATTTTCTAGGGTTTCTCGGGCCATTTTCTTGTAAACATTCTTGGTGGGCATCGATTTGTATTTGTTGGTTACGATGGAGTGAGCGACGAGTAAAAGTGACAGAAGAACCCAAGTGAACACAATAAAAATCAACACCTAATTGAATCGAGAATGAAAATTAATGAATTGCGTGGTGAATGAAATGTTTATGGTGCGAAAAATACTGGAGTTTCCATATTTAAGAAAGACAAGGAAGTTGACAAGACTCTCTTCGGGGCGCCGGTCACGATAATCGTCCTGGCAGTATCGAACACCGGAGACGGACTGAAATATTCGTGTCGGCCACCGAATAATGCACGTGGCATGGGAAACAGAATAAAAGGAGCATTCTAACAAATATTAAGGATTATGAGAAATTATTTTATCAGTAGAGTTAAATTTTAGTCTCATTTCTCTTTCACGCACTATGAAAACATCAGCCGCAGTAATTAATTTGGAAAAGTCGTCAAAGTTCAATTTATTTCCTTCGTAAATTACCCTAATCACGATTGAAAAAATTATATTAAAGTAAGATATAAACGTGATATTATTGAATGAATTTGGTTTTATCTGGAAATATAAGATCACCATTCGAAAACGGATTTACTTAATCGAGTATTTAAAAGAAAACCAAAACTCATCGATTAAGGATTAGACATTTCGAATGATCGGTACTTTTTAACGTTTCAAATTAAACGAGTCGAAACCGGAGAATAATATTAAAATTCTCGAATATTCGCACACTCGACCCACAACCATGAAGTTGCAAGTTAAAACACAAGCCTATCCGTTTACCCAACCCAATTACTCGAATCTTATTTCAAGGAATACAAAAATACTTCATGTTAAGGGATCTTTTGAAATAATCCGCTATGGCATTGTATCTCAATACTTGGTTCTCCATCACCCACGACTCTTGATATGAAATATTTAAAGTTCAATTGCCAAAAAGAAAATAACACTCAGTGACACACCCCCGAACGTTTCAAAATTCACCTCCAGTGTCGTCACGTTTACAAGAGTCTCTTGGGTGTACCTATAATTTAGATAAAATTTCAAATGGGCAATTACATTAATGACTTTAAAATGCAATTTGTACCTGTATTTAAAATATCGATTATTTCCCATAAATTCCAGTTCGTTCAGTGCCATTATTGGAGTTACCAGGAAATCCTAGATTCCACTAACCGAAACCTTTAAAGGCTGTAAAGAGTCGCTGATAGATTTCTCGTTTTTCATAAGTAAAAGCATATGTTTATTAGATTCCTATGTTTCGTAATGGTAGAGACTTACTGAGCGCTAGTTCGAGAACGACGCGATAATTGACTACACTAAAGCCACGTTCACACTTACATGGGAAACCGGTTCGAAGCGATTCAAAACGGTTCCCAAATCGGCGAGGGGATTGGATTGTTGGCGTTTCAGAGTACGGGGTGAGACCGAATTAATTGTACGACAATTATCTGCCTAATCATCGGTGCTTTCCCTGACGTATTACGGGAGTCTGGTGTCGAGACAGAACGACGAGTTCTCAAATTTCCCTTCTGATAGAGAGAACGTTTTCAGTGTGCTTAAAGTAATTAGTATAAAAGAGTGTGAATTATAAATTCTCCATAGCGATTGTACATACAACATTTTTTCTGAAAAAGGGGAAATGGGGCTTGTTTTTAGTTTCGACGATCTAAGGGTAAAGGAGAGGCGGACTAAATATTACGGTTAGTGCTGTAACATGGCTGCCAGAATCTTTGGAGCTTCCACTCCTTGGTTCTGGCAGGGCATATCTAGCCTCCATGTTACAAGCCACTCCCCCTTCCACAGTTGTAATCTAGATTAATTTAGAATGCTGTTATCAGTTATCTGTTAATGGTTGAAGAGACCAGTTCTCTCCTTTGTTGAACTAAAGTAGTTTAAACGGAGTTTTTCTGTATTAACCAAGTTGGGTTACGGGATCGTTATCCCTTTGTTATTTCATTAATAAACTAAAGAAGAATTGTCTTCTTAAATTGGATAATTAAAGTAAGTTGTCTTGATTCTTTTTATGGCCCTCGGGAGATACTCCCTTAGTTGAATTATTCTACGGAGGGTTACATAAAAATGGCGCCCGAACAGGGACCCGACTAAGCCTCGGTCAGTCCCATAGAAATACTGTTTATCATTGTTGGTTAGGATATCCGCCCCCCATGTGGCTCTAAGCCTTGGCTTCCACATTGATAGATGGTTAATAAGATAGTTGTATTAAATTAAATCTAACTTAATCAGGAATAAATTAAACACTAAATTAAGAAATAAAATTATCTTTGTTATAAAACTACTGAATTTAGATGACTTACTGTTTATATTGTATAAATTTAATCTAACTTGATTGATGTAAATTGTTTTGATTATTGTAAATTAATTAAATTAATCATGGCTTACTCAAACGCTAACAATCAAACATGGAGATCGCCTCAGACATCTGAGGATGAGGACGAGAATTTAATCTTAAAGAAAAGGGAAGATAAATCAAAAGAAGATCTGTTTACGTCTATGGAAGACGATGGCGACCTGCTAGCACCGCCTGAAACGGATGATACCTTGGAGGACTTTAACCGGAAGCTTCGTATTGAGGAAGAGAGAGATGAAGAAGATTCAAAAAAGAGGACTGCAGCCTCTTCAGAACCTAACTTCTCTCCTTACTTGTTATTCCCTCATAAAAGTATTCCTGCCCCTAAGGGATGTTTAACTCCCTCTAATTTCCCTCCTCAAACTGGGATTAATTCCCTTAATCCTCCTAAATCAGAGTCCACAATTGTTAAGCCTAAAATTAGTTCTGCAAATGTTTTGCCTAAACCAGAAACTAGAACTATCGGAACCCAATATTCTCCGTCCCGAAAAATTCCTCAATTAGGACCAGACACTCCCGAAGAGGAATTAAAAGCGTTTATATTGCCCTTGCTCCAAACACTGGCGGATAATTCAAACCAAAATGTAGCAATACAAAAAGCTCTTGCTACTAGTTTTGATAGGTTAGTTAGGGATTTACCCATGTTAATAAATAGAGGTTCAACTCCTAAAACGGGAAAAGCCCCTATCGAACCGCCAGAAAGGTTAGCCTTTATGGGATCGTCTAACGATAATGCCGCTGAATTTTTAGCTGCTTTTGAGGAGTATGCTAAATTTCACAAGCTATCAAATGAAGAAAGGTTAGCTGCTTTGCCTCTCCTTTTAAGAGGACGTGTCTTGTATTGGTACAGGGATTTAGTCCGTCAATATGACGAAATGTGTAGCTTAAGACCTTCCCATCCTCATTTAACTTGGAATACGTTTAAGAGACATTTTAAGGTTCAGTTTAGAGATTCCGAAGCTGATTCTAAACTTAAGATAGAAATAAACCATAGAAGTCAGAAAGATAAGGAATCGGTAGAGGAATTCTTCGGGGAAGTTATGAAGCTGAATCTAGGGATGACCCATCCCCTCTCCGAAAAGGAATTAGTTCCTATAATAAAGAGTAATTTGAAAGATGAACTTAGAACTCCCCTACTTTTCCTTCAATTTACTACTATGGAACAGTTGAGAAATTCCTGTAAAACTATAGAAAAGGATATTGAAGTCAGGAAAAAGAATGCTGAGAAAAGGGAAAAGAGGAAATCTCCCCCAAAGCCTAAGGTTAAAACAGAGTCCTCTTGCCCAGCCAATAAAGGCTCAGCCCATAGTCAGTGTTCCCCCCGGGCATTGTCAAAGCCCTTGTCCTACTTCCCCATCACATCCTAAATGGGAATATCCCTTGAAACCCTTAGACTCTAGGTCTCAAGCTAGAGCTCAAAACACTTCAAATAGAGGTCAACGATCTTATAACCGATATTATAATCAAAGATCAAAATCTCCAGGTCGTCAACTATCTTTGTCCTACCCCTCTACACGTACGTTCACCTGTTACAGTTGTCAAGAACCAGGTCATCTGGCACCTGATTGTCCTAACACAAAGATGATCCAGTCGGGGGAAGCCCAGACGGGAGAGGTCCTTCGTGGTCCCTCTCCCGGTACCCAATAAATTCCCCTAACAAAAAGCGTGTCGCGTTCCCTTTAAGGATCGAATCAGTCAAGAAAGGTTCGGTTTATAAAAGGGTTACTATTCCCGTTACTTTTGAACACGCGACAGTTCACGCTAAATTAGATAGCGGGGCCGACGCCTCTTTTGTTAGTCTTGACCAGTGGCAGAAAATTTGTAAACATAGAAATTCTTCAGAATTACCTGAAGATGAAGAACTAGATTGTGTAGTTTGGGGCGACGGCCGTTATACGTTCACAAAAGGTTCTCACGAGTTAGAATTTATTCTTAAGTCAAGTGACAGTGAGAAACAATTCAAGTTTAAATTTTACATAGTTCCTTCCCTAAATAGTGACTTCATATTGGGTCAAGATTTTCTTGAGGAAAATAGGGTCAAATTAGATTTTGAGTCATCTCAATGCTTAGTGGGTAACTTAAGGATCCCTTTTTCAATTCAATCAGAAAAGGATCCCATAGATAAGGAGATTGTAAATAATATTAGGGACGCAGTTTCTGCAGCCCCTATCACTGATGAGCAACGCCATCAACTAGAAGCCCTTTTATTGAAATTTCCTGAGTTGTTTTCCGATAAAGTAGGAAGAACTGGACTAATCTTCCATGAGATTCACACAGGGAATAGTCCGCCCATAAAATCTCAACCTTATCGTGTTAATGACCAAAAAAGGAAAATAATAGAACAACATGTTAGGGAAATGTTAGATGACGGGATAATCAGACCATCAGTTTCTCCCTGGGCTTCGCCCGTAGTTTTAGTTGATCAAACAAAACGGGGTAAACCCTATCGGTTTTGTATTGATTACAGAAAACTTAATCAGGTTACCATTAAGGACCCTTATCCTTTACCTAATATAGAGGACATGTTAGCTAGGGTTGGAAGACCTAAATATATAAAAACACTTGACCTTAAATCAGGGTACTGGCAAGTGGAAATGCACCCAAAAAGTAGAGAAAAAACTGCTTTCGTGACTCATATGGGAAAGTATGAGTTTAATGTACTTCCTTTTGGGCTTTGTAATGCCCCTAGCTCCTTTCAGCGTCTAATTGACGAGATTTTTAGGGACGCAGATTACTTCCAATTAATCGATTATCTAGATGATTTAATCTCGCTTAGCGAAGATTGGGACCAACACTTAACGTGTTTAGAATATGTCCTCAATAGATTAAAGGAAGCGGGTCTCACCCTACAGTTAAAAAAATGTCGTTTCGCTCAGAAAGAAGCTACCATATTTGGTCACATTGTAAATGAAAAAGGGGTGCATATAGATCCTTCTAAGATAGAAGCCATTCAAAAATTTCCTCCTCCTAAAAATATTAAGGAAGTTCAAAGATATTTAGGGATGGCAGGTTGGCACAACCGTTTTATTAATCACTACTCTCAAATAGTAGCACCTATTAATAAACTTAAACGGAAGGATCAAAAATTTGTTTGGGGATTCGAACAGCAGCAAGCGTTCGACAAAATTAAGGAAGCCATTTGTAAGGCTCACCCCTTAGCTTCCTTTAGAAGGGATTCCCCGTGCATCTTAACTACCGATGCTAGTGATGCAGGGTTAGGTGCTCTTCTTTCCCAATTACAAGATAACGTAGAAGTCCCTATAGCTTATGCTAGCACAGGGCTCAAAGATGCCGAAACTAGGTACTCTACTAGCGAGAAAGAGTGTTTAGCCATATGTTGGGCAGTTAAAAAGTTTAGGCCCTTTCTAGAAGGTCGTAAATTCACTGTCCTCACTGATCATCAGGCTTTACAGTGGTTGTTTAATATCAGGGAACCTAATTCTCGTCTAGTTAAATGGGCTATGTACCTTCAAACTTTTGACTTTACTATTAAACATAAGAAAGGAGTAGAGAACGTAGTAGCAGACGCTTTATCGAGAGCTCCGATAAATGTCTTAAGTATCCATCTTAGTTCCTCTACTTCCAATACTACTAGTAATTTGGATCCAACTAGTAGTAGTACTAGTCAAAATTCTACCGGTAGTAGTAATAGTACAACATCCTCTAGTGAATCTGTTGAAGGTCGAATACGTCCTCCAGGTCCTAGAGCGTTATATTCAGTCTTTACTATAGATGACGTAAGAAAGTCACAAAGGGAAGATCCTTTTGCTTCCCCTATTATAAATTCCTTGCAAGGACCTAACCCAGTTAGGAATAAAATGTTTGAAATAAAGAATGATCTTCTTTATAGAAGACCTTATAGAAATCATCCGGAAAAGAATTATTTACCGCCTCGGTTAAGGTTAGAAGCCATGAGGTTGTTACACGACCACCCACTGTCAGCTCATAGGGGCAAAGATAAAACCCTGAGTAAAGTTACTTATAGATATTGGTGGCCCTCTGTAATTAGTGACGTCCAGGATTATGTTCGAGGTTGCTCCTTATGCCAACAATTTAAGGCTAGGAACAGGAAAAAGCCAGGGCTAATGCAACCCTCAGAAATAACTAGTCCTTGGGACCAAATAAGTGTCGACATTATGGGACCTTTCCCTTCTAGTAGACACCACTACAAATATCTAATAGTTTTCGTCGATTATATGACCAAATTCGTGGAAATGATTCCACTAAAAACTATTACTGCTAAGACCTGTGTTCAGGCATTTAAGTCTATTATCACTAGGTGGGGAGCTCCTAAAGCTATTCTTAGTGATAGAGGGGTACAGTTTACTTCGAAACTTTGGCTGCAGACGTGCAGAGCATTTAAAATAAACCCAAAGTTTACCACCCCCTATACTCCTAAGGGAAATCCCACCGAAAGAGTCAATAGAGTAATAGGCGAACTAATTTCGTTTTATGTAGGGAATCACCATGATAGATGGGATGAATCCCTTGACCTTCTTCAATTTGCTATAAATTCCGCACCCCATGAAACAACGGGCAGATCCCCGTTCTTCTTGAATTTAGGGCGGGAGCCACGTCTCCCTTGGGATTTAGATATTGAGGAACCCATTCAGTTCAATGATGACCCCAGTCGTGATAAGGCTTTGAAGGTTCTTAAGGAACAATTAGCATTCAGCAATGAATTGTCTAAGTTAGCAAAGGCCCACCAGAAAAAATACTACGACCTCCGCCATGACCCGTTAGAGTTTGCGGTAGGAACCTTAGTATGGATGGAAACTCATCCTTTATCCAGTACGACAGGTCAGCTCATGAAAAAGCTTAGTCCTAAATGGGCAGGTCCCTTCAAGATAGTTGCAAAGCACTCTCCCGTTGTTTACGAGTTAGAAGACGCTAACTCTGGGCAGAACGTAGGGAAAGTTAACCTAGAACATCTTAAACTATATTGGACTAACGTAGCTGTCTTCGAAAACGCCAAAAATACCCCCATTTCTCAATCCGAAGTCGCTGATGAAATCGAAGGTAGTCCTCCTACGAATGGTGGCAGCATGCACCACCAATCTGCGGAGACTTCTTCAACTACTTCATCTGAAGCATCATCATCTTCTACATCACCGTCATCTCCGGACGGTCAGGAAGTCCGTCAACCGATTCTTCCTGCAATTACCGATGTCCCTCCAACCACGACATCAAGTTCAGTAGAAGAGCAAGCAGCGGATCAACCGATCCCCCCTGCAGTTCGGGATGGTTCACTTCAGCCTACAGATTCTGATAGTGAACCGGGCATGGCCCTTTTTGAAGACCCTCCTCTCCTCCTTTTTACCTATCATGATATGAGGGCTTTTCAGCTCGATCATCCCTCTAACGATAGCCCGCCTTCTGCGGCAGGGGAGGCTTCCCCGTCTGATCGTGAATCAGCCGTGGAAAATAAGCTACATGCGTCAACATCCAGTTTTACAGAAGAAATTGTAACGCCGGAGGACAAATCAACGTCTTCTGACAAGTCCGTATCTGAACTTGCGTTACACCATTCACCTTCTTCTGGTTTTTCGGAGGAAATAGTACCTCCTGAACCGATTTCTATTTCTACCGAAGAAATAGTACATCCGGAACAGAATTCTACTCTGTCGGAAGAAACGTCAACACCTACACCGCCTTCTCAATCGAAATCCCAATCGTTACGTGTGTCTGATAGTTCTTCAACCACGTTACCGGAATCAATGAGAACGCCTCGTTTGAATAGGGCTACATTACCCGATATTTATCTAGAACCTTTTAAATTGGGATGGCGCCGAGAGGTGTGTAAGAGGGCAACGGTTCAGCCCGGAGGTAATGAAGTAGACATCTACTATCGACCCCCTGATGATGATAAAAGATTAAGATCTCCTTATGAGGTTCAAGTTTACCTTAACAATAATAACATAAAGAACCTAAAAAGGGAATATTTCTGTTTCACCCGAGAACCAATTTCTGTTTTCCCTTGGGAATTTATTTCCCAAGCAACGAAGAGAAATTACTAAAAAGTTTTATTTTTAGATGACCGAAGGAGAACGTCCACGACCCCAATTACTTTGATCCTCCGTAAGGAGAGCTTAATGTCACGGTAATAAGGGAAGTCCTTCGGGTACGAAAATTGGAACAGAATCTCATGCAGCACCGATGAAGAACAGATCAATATTTTGTGAAAAACATTTGTAAACGAACTTAAGAATACCTATACCCCTGCTAATGCTTTTAAGGGTTCCTCGGGGTAACCCTAAACTGAATTTTTTCTATTCTATATTTTTGTATTATAAACCAGTTCCTAAAGAGGGGGGGGATGTAACATGGCTGCCAGAATCTTTGGAGCTTCCACTCCTTGGTTCTGGCAGGGCATATCTAGCCTCCATGTTACAAGCCACTCCCCCTTCCACAGTTGTAATCTAGATTAATTTAGAATGCTGTTATCAGTTATCTGTTAATGGTTGAAGAGACCAGTTCTCTCCTTTGTTGAACTAAAGTAGTTTAAACGGAGTTTTTCTGTATTAACCAAGTTGGGTTACGGGATCGTTATCCCTTTGTTATTTCATTAATAAACTAAAGAAGAATTGTCTTCTTAAATTGGATAATTAAAGTAAGTTGTCTTGATTCTTTTTATGGCCCTCGGGAGATACTCCCTTAGTTAAATTATTCTACGGAGGGTTACAGTGCATACCTCGGAATCGATCGAGGATTCAAATATGGATTGATTTTAGGGTTCTATAGAAAGTCCTGCACTGTAAAAAATTGTGTTGTCTAAATAGTGTCATAATGGTGTTAAAACAATGTGCACTATTTGTACACCTTAACAAGGTGCTGAAATAGTACCAAATTAGTTCGATATTTTAAAAACACCACTAGCTTAAACGAATGGTGTAGAAATGTGTTTATAAAAGAAAATTCTTTAAAGGTGCGCAAATGATACCTTAATTATATAAAATAACCCCATCGAAAACCCCATTAATAGGTGGTCTAATGGCATAGAATTAATGGGATATTTTTTAAACACCATTCGCTTAAATAAACGGTGTAGGGTTGAAAAAGTCTCATTCATGAAAAGGCGCACAAATGATTCCTAAACGATATAAAATAACACCTTCGCAAGGCCCATATAAAAGGTGTTCAAATAATGTGAAAATAGAGTTATGTTTTGAACACCATTGGCTTAAATAGGTGTACCGCTCGCCCACTTATATAAATTATACATATAGGGTAGGCCTATACAAAATGTTTCATCTTTTCCAACACCTCAATTCATTTGTAGATATTAAACGTTAAATTATTAATGGGCTTATCTTGAAAAAAGCCTTCCCCGTTCAGAATATCGTGGGAATTGAGCATGCAAATATACGTTATATTAGAGAGATAAGTATTTGGAAGCGCACGGCCTTGCTTGCTTTTCCTATCCCCACCAATTTAAAGTACCACTAAAATCTCCCGTCGCGTTATTATACTCCCATAGAACCCCGTGTTAACTCACCACTAGAAATCGACGGTGGAAACTCCACCCAACGTATTCGCGTTCGTAAAACCGGGACAATATGAACTACCCCATCAATCGAAATACGACGGAAGTCAATACATTTCCGCCCGTGCTTAGGCCTCCGACTCGCGGGAAACCCAAGGGGTTTTATTTTATGTATTTGGCTGAAAAAGTGTTATCGGTATTTGTTAAGAACAATCACGGCGTTGAAATTTTTTTGACTCCCCGGTGAAGTTTTAGAGTTCATGTTTTGACTAAAAGCACGGTTTGGGGTTCGAGAGTATCGCCGTAAAAAGACCACTGTCACGCCGGTAGCCATTTTGGGGCCTCGGTAAACGAGCCCCAGACCCCCGTTATCTTCGGGAGGAAATCGGGAATATTTTGGTGGCGAGCCTAAATGAAATAAAATTAGGGCAAGTTCCATCCTTACAAAGAAATTCCCCTATACTTACATATTTCGAATCCGTTTAAAGACCACGAGAGAATGAATATAACCCGAAACTTTACACTCATTTTATACCTCTTGTTGCTAAGAATTAATACGAAATTTCGAAGTTCTCCCATTGATCCTCATGTTAACTGATCACTTGAAATCGACGGTAGAAATCTGCCGTCAGGGTGAAAACCTCATGTTATTTCTACGGGATTTCTACACCCCGTTCACCCGGTCTATCGAAATGCGACGGAAGTCAATACATCCCGCAAGTGCTTAGTCCTTCGACTCGCGGGAAACCCAAGGGGATGATTTTATGTATTTAGTTGACAAAGTTTTATCGGTATTTGCGAAGAATTATCACGGCGTTGAAATTTTTGATTTTCCGGTGAATTGTTTGGGGTTCGAGAGTATCGCCGTAAAAAGACCACTGACACGCCGGTAGCCAATTTGGGGTCTCGGTAAACGGAACCCAGACCCCCGTTATCTCAATCTCTCAATTTCATATTACTATTCAGAAAAACTATGTGATTCCAGAAATTCGGGTTGCATGGAAAAATGAACAAAATGATATTATGCAGAAATTGAAAGTTCTAGCCAAGTTACCATTTCCGCTGACGGGCGTTATGATTCACCAGGACATTCGGCAAAATATTGTGGGTACACTTTCCTTGGTCAAGAGACAGACAAATGTGTCCATTTTGGCTCGTAAACGAAAGTGAGGTTCAATACAAGTCCAGTAATATGGAATTGGAAGGATAGAAAAGGTTTCTGACAAAATTGGAGAAATGTGGACTTTTATGTGTTTAGAATCACAACTGATCGACACATTCAGATTCGAGCCTTTTTAAGGGATAGTTATCCCAGTATTGACCATCAATTCGACGTATGGCATTTTGCTAAGAGTGTGGCCAAAATTATTTCTGCCATAAGTCAAAAAAGGACAATAAGGATCTCTTAGCCGCCACGTTCGCTGCTGAAAATTGCAATGGAAACCCAGATGTTTTACTTGAAATGTGGAAATCTGTTATTAATCATGTCACTAATGTCCATTCATTTCCAAGTTTTACCCTCCACAAACGTTGCATCAACGATCCTATTCCAGAAGAAGCAGGAAGGAGAAAAAAATGGCTTAAACCTGACACCTTCCCTTATGACGCTTTAAATGACTTCATAAACAAGACGAGTATCTTATGATATTTAAAACAAATTTGCGCATTTTCTCATACTTCCAAGCTGGAATCTTATCACAACCTGCTGCTAAAATATTGTCGAAAACAACAAGAATTTGACCAAGATGTCATGGAAGCTCGTACAATGTTAACAGCTCTTGACCATAATTTTAATGTAGACCCAAAATTTAATTTTGAAAAATAAAAAGACTCGACAATCCGAGACAGAAATAAAGAAGATTTTGAATTTTTCTTGTCCAAAGCTACTTGTGAATGGCATGCTAGGCCTCAAAAAGAGCCTAAAACGTATGAATTTACCTATGAAATTATCAAAAATATCATAAAACGTAAACTAAGCGATGAAGATGAAATTCCACTTGCAAATTTAATGAAAAGCTATCGTAAGAGAGCTAATATAGCTCCAATCCCGCGGCCTGACAAACAAAACTTAATTGTAGCTGCAAAAAGAAGAAGGTTATTTTAAATTGTGCATTTAATATGACAAAATTCTCATCACAATAAACGAAATGTTAGATAATTCAAAATAGTATGTAAATTATTGACCAAGTTTTTAATATTTATACTTTCATTCTAAATAAAAAATAATTTGTTATGACTTAGCTTTGAAATTAGATCTGTTTTGACTAAATTATTTGTAACAGATATGTTTATTACGGCAAGCCAAAGGAGACTTAATTCAGCTTTAAAATTTAAAAATAAATAATTTAAGATTTATAAAAAATACATTAAAATTAATAAATCAAGATTCAAAATTTATATCGAATTAGTTTTTAAATTTTATAAAACCCGATTTATTTTCATAAATTATGAATTATTTTATAAAACTTGATTTATTTATAGTAATCCTGAATGGTTTTTAGAAATTTTGAATTATATTTAAAAGTTAAAGCTGTATTATATATTTTCTCGTGCTATAATTTACTACTTCTAATTTAGGAACAAATCTCACAGCACTTTGTTAAGGTGTTGTACCTGTTTATCACAACTATTTTAATTTCACTCTGCTAATAACAAGTTACTATGACTAATTTAGGAACATAATAATTTTCACTTAATAACCTAGTTACAATAACAAATTTAGGAGCAAAATAATTATTACTTTATAAGTTAATATCCAAGTTACTGTGACTTATTTAGGAACATAAAAATTATCACTTGATAGCCGATCTATTTACATGTTATATCATCCTTTGAACGTTACCAAGGCCAGCTGCCAGTTTATCATCACTAGTTTTAGTTTGTATTAAGTCTAAATCTTTCTAATTCCATTCCTGTTGTGTAACTTGTGTACTCATTAGCATCATCCTCTGGAAAATGTTTCCGTATATCAAGTAAAGTGCAAAATGGTACTACTTGACCATTTCCTCTACCTAATTTCTGATACATTAGATGGGTGTATGTGCGGTATGCTATATAGCGATATGTTCTACAATAAAACATCACTATAGTTAACCTAATATATTCATAATTATTTATTTAATTTGTGCATCTACCTGTTCGAAAATTCTACGGGTGGTGGTCGTCTGCGAGAATGAAGGTAACTTCTATATGTAGCTTTTAAAGCTCTCTTTCGTTGACACATAGATTTGAAATCGACGTCTTCAGTTACACAATAAGCAGGGCCCGTTGGATCATCAGTATCATTAAAAAAATTAACAACACCCTCAACTTGTCTACAACAAATTACTCTACCCCTGAGGTCCTTCAATTTTGTACACTTTTTCAATTCTTGGACTACCTCTTCATTGGTACCGAGGCTTAACCAATCAGGGACACATTTTCCGCAATAACAGTTGTTCTCAAGCTGCTCTAAGTTTAAATTATATTGGGCATTGTTTATTACATCATATTCTTCTTGGATTTTTATGTTTCTCAGTTCTTCATCAGTAAATTCAGGTTCAACCTCCAAAGGGTTAATGCGCTGCGCCATAAGCCTGTGTTGCCAAGCGATTATAGCAGACTAACTTTTAGTGGGGAGTATTATTGGTCCGTTGCTACGGAAGATAAACCAATGAAACGATGCGCCACTAGGAATATCGAGGCAATCCTGTTCGTACAGAAAATTTAAAATTTGAGAAATGGCGCGGACCAAATCCATGAAGTGACAAACTAATTTGCTTATATTTAATAATTAAAAAGGAAAATAGTTAATTTCGCGCTTGTATTATATTTATAGAAGTATAGGAAATCTTTTAAGACAAAGAAATATTTATCATGGATTTTTGCTTTAAAATTCAAGGAAGGCCTGTTCAAGTCGGGGAGTTTGAAAATTTTTTTTGGTATTTAGTCGAAATTAAACCGTACGCAATTATCTCGTTAATTAAAGGTTTTTCCCTTATAAATCTGCCCTACAGATTACGTAACTCCTTTAAAGAAACATGGGTTAATAAGAAAATCTTTGGGTTCGGATAGCCCTGACATGTTAGCTCCTGGTTGCCCCATGATAGAGACCACCTTCCGCGTCCTCATCCAGTGCCCGTCCGGAACTTCAATCAAACGCGGGGGCGGCACTGGTTTTTGTACCTAGTGGCGTTATTTTAGAGGAAAACAACAACAAAAACGTAAATCTGTCACAGTCCCCAATAATGAATTCGTGGTTGCACCAGTTACCATTGCTAAAACCCCCAGGCGAATACGAACATAGCGTCTTGCTTCAAAGTGGTCACGAGTGAAAACCATCATTAAGGATCATAAAAACTAGAACCCACCCCGCTGAAAAAAACTAAAGTGGTTGAAATACCTGAGAAAACTATCCCGCGTTGGACAAATATCTTCTTATCATTACGAACCAAAAACTGAGGATAACTTGATCTGGGAAGTGTCGGAATGAAAGATTAATTTTACTTATTTTAAGAGAACTTACAAAAGAATGGCGAATATGAAGTAGGTATTGTAACCGTAAAGTTAGTGAAAGATTAAGGGGACTAACTTATTCCGATTCATAAAGAAGTAATTAAACTTAGAAGTTCCAAGGTTCCCGCGTGAAGGACATATTGCCCATGACTGATTTAAAACATCATAATTCCCAAGATCCGTTCTATGAGATGTAAAAGTGATCCAGTGGTTGTCATAATAATACTTTTATTTACGTTCAATAGCAGAAAATAAATTATCGCCGAGGTCGCGGGAAACGACAAGGCAAGACTGGCTTATATTCTTTTTAGCCCGCGCTTTTTACTGCGTACAAAAATACTAGACGGTGGTGCTTAGGGCGACACTCCAGAAAAATAAGAAAAAGTTATGAAAGGCTTCCCAGAGCAGACGACGTACTTTCCTAGGGTAGTGAGGGTTATAGTACTGGTGGTTTTTTTGATTAATTTAAGTTTTCTTTTCTATTTGAGCAGTTCAAATTTTTATATTGTTAACTTGTTAAGATAGTTTTAGGGGGCTCAGCAGTCCTATAGTTCCAATAAAATCTGTTACAATTTCAGATAAAATACGGAGATAACTGATAAAGAGATATATTTTATTTCGTTATTTATTACGTGACTATGACGGTAGACTATGGTTTACCGGATTTTTTTTTAATTTGAAATCAGTCCTTAATATGATCTTGTAATGATAAGATGGAAATTGGTCTAGTCCTAATATAAATTTATTACTACTTTAACCAGTTTGAACCTTTGTATCATGTAACTAATATTTATATTCTATTTACCTAACAAACTAATTTAATAGCAGTTCTTTAGCGCATTATTGCTAACGCTAGAAAAATTTCAACAAAACCCTATATTTTTGAAACTGTCCTATATTATCCTATAGTTTCATGAAATGTCCTATATTTTCAACTTAGTCAAAGTTTTCTTATTGTTTAGAATCATATTTATCAAAATTTAGTTTGCTCTTTTATCGAGATCACATTTGACTAGAAATCCCCCGAAAATGCGGAACTTGCTGGCGATATTTTATATATTATATTTTAATTAATTTCCTCTTTTCAAAGTAAAATTGAATTTGTTATTTTTCAACGGATTTTTCAACATAGTTTAAATGAAAATAGTAATATACATAGAGCAGCATATTTAGTCTCACATATTCTTACAAAAACATTATTTTCTACTAAAAAGTCCTTTAATTCAGGAAAAGATGTTACTTTTTTGGCTGACCTCATTGTAGTTTTGAAATTTGTACCAATGTTAGCCTCAGAGTTGCCCAGTTTCTAAAATATTAGAGGAAGATTTTTATAAAATATTTTTAAGTGGAGACTCAAGATTTGGTGAAGGATAGTGACAGCATTTGTGATAAAACCCATATTAATAAGCACATCATAGTTTGTGAAAATAACATTGCGGATAATAGCTTAGAACTTCTACCACCAAATGCGCACGAATTTTGTTCAAAGTGAAAAAATGTTGAGCCTTGGAGAAAGAAGGCCTGACTTGGTTGAACTACTTCCCATCGCTTCCGCGTTGTTATAAATTCAAACCGTGGCTGAAACTGTAGTCGTGTCAGAAGATTCTAAATTCGCAACGTCTTCTTGCGTTGTCAGTCCGGGATACGTTAATCCTAGTGCTAGCGTTTGTTCAAACGTAGAACTTTCACCCGAAACTGTTGTTCTCGTTTCCTCCAAACCAAATTGCAAAAACATTGAAGAGGAAACATTGAACAAGATGATGAAAATATCTTGCTTGATAAACAACTTTGGATATCCAATACCGAAGTTGTTAACTCGTTGTAAAATCCCAGTGATAAAATCGAAAATTGTTTGCCATCTCTTTGCAATGCCGCTGTGACCCAAGCATCTCTCCCCCGCATTATTACACGAACAACGACGTTCATTTCATACAGTTTTAGCCTTGTCGAAACCACCACCACCGGTTCTTTCTCGAGTCAACAACTTTAAAAATCTGAATCACTCCATCTCCATTATCTCAAAAAATCGCTAGTTTCTAATACTTGGCCCATCAAAGTAATCGCAACAACTCCGGAGAGAAATGTAACTGTCTATATTCCATATTCTCAAGAAACGAGTGTTTTAATCTTGGCATTGCCAAAATCAGGACTAACACAGGCTCTCGTAAGAGACGATTTGCGCTTAAATATCTTTATCACGGTTATCGCTTACTCCACTCTTTCGCCAATGGACACTAGCCAAGACCCTAAAATTGACACTGTAGTAAGCAATCAGTAAAATATGCCTCGTTAGCCTCCACCTCCTAAGAGTCCCGTTAGTAGGACGATCGTGCCTAGTGTCTCAACAGCGCCTAAAAGGAAAGTTTCGTTGTCGAAGTATCGTTTGAGAATGTAAGAAAATGTTAGCAAGATTGGCGGTAGTGGTATCAATAAAAATAACGATGGTTTAACGGACGATGGTGATAGTTTCAAAATGTTTCCCAATTTACAATCGTCTTCGACATTTTCATTGGCACTTTTCTTCTCAGATAGTGCATCTCCAATTTTGAAGAGGCAACTTCCTTCACTGTTAAAAACACGAGTCCAATCACTGTCCAAAATTGCGTAAGTAATCCAAGTTTTCAGAAAACATATTTACAAAGGCCACGTGATGTTGCCGAGAAGGGACATCGGGTGTGGGCTACGCTTGTTCACTGTGCCCCATCCACAAGTACACCCGGGCTGTCTACTTGGATTTATCCAGAGGAGACGCCAACCCCAGAAGCGGCAATATTTGGTGAAGGATAGTGACAGCATTTGTGATAAAACCCTTATTAATAAGCACATCATTGTTTGTGAAAATAACATTGCAAATAAAAGCTTGATTCTTAGAACTTCTACCGTTGTTGACCCTTCCACGGATAAATCGAGTGATGTATGTTTGATACCACCACAAAATGCAGGCGAATCTTGTTCAAAGTGAAGAAATGTTGAGCCTTGGAGAAAGAAGGCCTGACTTGGTTGAACTACTTCCCATCGCTTCCGCGTCGTTAGAAATTCATACCGTAGCCGAAATTGAAGTCGTGTCAGAAGATTCTAAATTCGCAACGTCTTCTTGCGTTGTCAGTCTAAGATACGTTAATCCTAGTGCTAGCGTTTGTTTAAAGGTAGAACTTTCACCCGAAACTGTTGTTCTCGTTTCCTCCGAACAATTTGCAAAAACATTGAAGAGGAAATCTTTGAACAAGATGATGAAAATATCCTGGTTTATAAACAACTTTGGATATCCAATACCGAAGTTGTTGACTCGTTGGAAAATGCCAGTGATAAAACCGAAAATTGTTTGCCATCTCTTTACAATGCCGCTGTGACCCAAGCATCTCCCCCCGCATTATTACACGAACCACCACGTTCATTCCATACAGTTTTAGCCTTAGTCGAAACCATCGAAGTAATAATAATCTAAGCTTTGTCTATGAAGGGATTTCCAGTCACCACCACCACTGGTTCTCCAGTCAACCGCTTTGAAAATCTGAAACAATCCAAAAATCGCTAACTTCTAATACTTCGCCCGTTGAAGAAATCGCAACAACTCAGGAGAAAAATGTACGGGCGATATTCCACATTCCCAAGAAACGAGTGTTTAATCTTGCCAATGTCAAAACCTGGACCAACGCAGGTTCTCGTAAAGGCCTATCCAGACTGACACATTTTGCTAGTTCGCATCTTCGCTTTGCTTGTTTGCAAGATCGCTCTACTGTCCACATTGGTTTTTCGCTACTTTGCGTCCTCATATCGCGAAGATACAAATTTCTTGCGACTAGGCCAAGAATTTCGCGCCTTCGCGTGAAAAGCACCAATCACAGACGAGAGGAAGGGTGGGACGATTAGTTTCGTTTTTCTCTTTGAACAACGTCGATGGAGAGGGGCAGAAGGCGTAATGATTGCTCAAACTTGATTGGCTCTCAGAATTGGAAATGCAAAATTTTTGCGTGTATCAGAACAGAAGTGCAAAAGTTTTCGTGATCTGTTGCGAAGATGCGAATAGACGAGGCGCGAACACGCGAGCGCGAGTTCAGTGTGGACAAAGCTTTAGAGACGAATTGCGCGTAAATACCCTTACCGCGGTTATCGCTAACTCCGCTCTTTCGCCAATGGACACTAGCCAAGCCCCTAAAACTGACACTGTAGTAAGCATTCAGTTAAATAGGCTTCGTTCGCCTCCACCTACTACGACTCCTAAGAGTCCCGTTAGTAGGACGACCGTGCCTAGTTTCTCAACAGCGCCTATAAGGAAAGTTTCCTTGTCGGAGTATCGTTTGAGAATGTAAGAAAATGTTAGCAAGATTGGCGGTAGTGGTATCAATAAAAATAACGATGGTTCAACGGACGATGGTGATAGTTGCAAAATGTTTCCCAATTTACAATCGTATCGACATTTTTATTGCCACTTTTCTGCTCGGATAGTGCATCTCCAATTTTGAAGAGGTCAACTTCCTTCACTGTTAGAAACAGTAGTTCAATCCCTGTCCAAATTTGAACAAAGTAATCCAAATTTGGATGGCAAGTGATGTAAGGGTCCAAAAACGGTAGGTTAAATCAAAAAATTAATGCCTTCGATTCTTGGTACTAAAACTATCCAAATATAATGAAATTAGTTCAAATTTCGATGAAGAGTGATGGAAAAGTCCAAACATGCTAGCTTTAAGCCAAAAAGGATGCCTTCGATTGTTGGTACGAAATCCATCCTTACTATCTCAACTATAGACATTATAACACTATTAAGGCCTAGACAATCTATTGGGGAATGCGGTCCTTGAACGTTTTTGTGAGGGATTTTTCGCTTCTTCTCCTTCGCATGTGTGATAGGGTGAATGACTGGTGGCGTTTCCCTAACGACTAGCAAAGGAGTTATTAAATAAATAAAACTGAAATGCGGGAGATTCAAGTTGGAATTTCTGGATTTTTGAAAACAATATTGTATTAGGCCTAACGTAAATTTGTAATATTTATATCAATATTAATAATTCACAAGGATTATTAAATGGAACACTGGTTTTTATTTTGAATAAAGTATAAAATGTTGGAAAAAGGTGGTTTATGTAAAAATTTAAATATTATTTTTATTTTTAAGAAATCAAAATTTGCATTAGTTTTTGTTATTTTAAAACCTAATTATTTACCCCAAAATGGGTAAATATTGCATGGTTTCTTCTTGAAAAAGTTTTCAGCAAAGGATAAAAAAGTATTATTTTGATATTATATTTTCACTTTTTTATTAAAAAATAAAAATCCATGGTACATATTTTTGTCTGATATAGATTCCCACTAAGCAAACTACATGTGTGTTCGAAATGGCTTAAGGCTATAAATAAATCAGATTTAAAGCTTAGTTCCTACCATTTAGTGTGGAAAGCACTTTACGGAAAGTGACTATCGCGTTATCGCGAGACGGCGTGTACTTCGAGATGGCGCGATTCCCTCGGTTTTTTACGGAATTTCTAGGGCAATCTGGAGTGAAAAATAGAAAAAACAACAATACCCTCAATTGATTTGAAACTTTGCTCTGGTAATGCATTTCTATTCTCCCAAGGCGTACGAATTTTTAAGAAAGAGCCTATTTCTATCACACGCAAACACACTTCGCGAATGGATGAACAAAATTGATGGCCAACCTGGCTTTACAGCTGAAAGCTTCGCTTTCATTATAAATGAGGTTGAGAAATCGGAACACCCACTTTTGATAGCACTATCATTTGATGAAATGTCCATAAAGAAGCATACTGAATGGACGGGAAAGGAATTTTCTGGATAGGTTAACTTGGGTTTAGGTCATGATACCCAAGACGCTGTCCAAATCGCGACATCAGCCCTGGTCTATATGGCTACAGCCTTTAATGGCCACTGGAAAGTGCCAGTTGGCTATTTTCTTGTCCACGGATCACCCACCTTTCTCTTAAAAAATCTCGTGACTGAAGGTTTGTTTAAAATACACAAGACTGGAGCCAAATGTATTGCGATTTTGTGCGATGGCCTACGAAGCAATATCACTATGACCATCTCATTTGGTGTTATCATTACGGAAGATTTGATTCAGTGCAGCTTTCCTAACCCAGGTGGAAACATCTGTTAAATTATTTTTTCTTCCGGGTGATGCTATAGCTTTTTTCCCCAGTTGATCCAAGTGAAAATGTTCACTTCATTCTTGATGCTTGCCATATGCTGAAACTCTTAAGAAGTTTATGGGAACATTACGGCTTTTTATTTGACTAACGAACTGGCGGGGTAAGAGTAAATCATTCATTCTAAATTTCATTAAATTTTCTTAACTAACCTGGCATAATTATTTTAGCGAATTGATTGGGGATATTTGGCCATCCTTTTTAGCTATCAAGAATTCGAGGGTTTAACATTAGCTACCAAACTAACCAAATTTCACGTAAATTTCAAGTCCCAAAAAATGAAGGTTAATTTGGCCGCACAAACTTTAAGCAGTTCAGTAGCAAAAAGCATCAAATTTTTGAAGGAGGTAGGAGATCCAGTGTTTCAAGGAAGCACACCAACATCAATTTTTATATCATCAATTGATAGGTAAAGTTACATAGAATAATAATTAAATCCAGTTCCTTTTTTTGGATAAATCATTTAAAATTTTCTCACTTTCCCTTGTACAGAATGTTTGATGTTTTAAACTCTAGAAACCCAATGTCCAAAGGTTTAAAGCACCGATTCGTCTTTCAAACATAGAAATAACAGAAAAAGGTCTCAGTAAAACAAAAAACTTATTTAATTTAACGGATTTAGAAGAAAACTTGATATTTAATAGTGTTAGGAAAACGGCCATCTTGGGTTTTGGTGTGACTATTCAAAGCGTATTGTCAATCGCGGAAAAATATGTTGCACCCTGTGATGCTTCACTTAAGTATAAAGTTATTTTTACAATAGAGTTATTTCAGTGGGGGAAAGAAGTTTGAAAAACCAAGGAGTATACATTTTAAATTTTTAGTAACAGCTTGGAGGTCGCCATTTTGTGCAGTTTTTTCTAAGCCTAGGCCATTAAGAGCGTTGTAATATTATCTTAGTTGTGCTGTTTGTGATAAAAATGGCACAGTTTTCCACATATTTTGATAATTTAAATGATCAAAGTGCCAAAGAAAGATACAAATCGATTTTGATAATTTAAATGATCAAAGTGCCAAAGAAAGATACAAATCGATGATTTTGGTAATTGACAATGTTGATCCATATGTTTTAAAAGCAAATGCATGTATAAGAGTGAACCCAAGTGAAATTGAAACATTTCAATATTTACCTTCAACTTCATTCCCTGATATATATTTGTATCTTGTTGAGGGTATTTCCCCTTTTACTAAAGAACAATTTAACAAGTTGGGAAAACCAAAATATTACCTCTCCGAGGAGGACTACTTACAAACTTACTTACCCAGATATGGAAATGTTTCTTTTTTTAAGAACAAATACTGAAGTTAAAATTTATGAAATATTAAAGCAGTATACAAAGCATAGCAAATATACTGTAAATCAGACGACATTTTACATCCAATAAGGATATACTTGTACACATTAAAATCATCCGATGGGGGAAAAACGGGAAATGAAGAGCTAAACCTTTGGAGGGATATTACCTTTACGTTTTTGTAAAGGCCGAATTTTCTACTCCTCAACTGTATACCCTCTATGTTCAAAGCCATATTCACAACAGGGTTGCCATGTAAACACTATCCTCTCGTTTCACCTCAACGATTTTCTTAGTTTGTCAACATGACTGTTAACGTTACATAACACCAAAGCTTATTTGTGGCTACACACACTGGAAGTAAATGCGCACCATAAATAGCATGAAAACACGAAGCTATAATCCGATTACGATCAGACCTTTCACTGGTCTGGGCTGCGTCCAGCAGAGCTCCCCAAAATGACAGCGGATTTTGGAAAACGGTTACCGGTGAGATCTGTCGTCATAGCTTTTTTCCGGTCATCGGTGTTTTAAAAATGACGTTAGCACAATAAAGCGTGCAAGGTACCAAGGCTTAACAAAAATTGTATGATAACATATTTAAAGAGATAGATAACAACGTCTTTTATAATTAAAATTAGAAAGTAACATGTCTCTTAAAATTCTCGCGTCATCAAATGCTTTCACGCCAATTAAATAGCTATAGTCCCATCAGAATCAGCAAGAGCTATTTGAATTAATTCCTCCATGTTTTTTCGCCAAGCTGAGAACTACGCGTTTTACGTCACGTTTTCCCAAAAACCCGACTATTTTCTTTGAAGACCGCGCTGGCTCGCACCGTGACGTCAAATTCAAAAGCAAAATCTCGTCCTGTACGTCACTGCTAACAGCGCTGAGCTCTGCTGAACGCGGCCCAGATATCCACCATGATTATAAAATCTAAGCCTAATTATTTAACAGTGTATTTAACTTTCGGCTCACTCTGAACCGTTAATGTCTCTGCATTACAGAAACGAAAACCAAACCCAAGCGTTTACTATTTGGTTCACTAGGCCTATTGACAAATTAAAGCTCATTTGACCAACATAGTAGCTTTGTGCTTGTATTCACTTTAGAAAGGATTATGCTATAAACAGATGTAGTACAGCTTAAGTAATATATAAACATCCATTTTAAATAATAATATTAAAAAAATCTTTGGAATATCAAAATGAAATAGAGCTTTAAAGCTACAAAAGTACTAAATACATCATAATTACGAAAAATCTTTCCACATATTCACTTTATATTAAGGATAAAGGGAATATTATGGTTCTGTAGGATTTCTTTACACATCAAAACAAAACGAACTTCTAACGCGGCGCACTACTGTAACAACGGACGGACACCCACAGACAAAAACATAGACTGCTTTTTAACTCTTTCCGTATTAATTTTGAATTGAGAAACAAGATTATTTTAAATATTAAAATAAATATAATTAATATTTTCTTCGTTAGTTATTCGCCTTATTGAACGTTACATCGTTTTAAAAAAGAACAATTAAACATTCTTGAGAGACTTGACTAATATTGGCGTTTGAAATGAAGCATACGGCGGTTGCTTCGCCTTACTCAAATAGGTAGTATATAAGGGTGTCGAACTACAGCTAAAAGGAAGAACAACCGCAATTGCGAAAACCTATCGTGGACAACCCACCCTAGGGAGGCTAGACGTTTCTCGTAACCCTAGCTGATCGCCGCGAATGTCATAAACCCAACGATGACGATGGAGTAGAAGCCAAGTGTACAGACTGGTGTCCATGTGGGATGGACAAAAACAAAGACCAGAAGATGGTGGTGTTAGAAGCCAGTGTGTACAGACTGGTGTCCATGTGGGATGGACAATGACCAGAAGATGGTGGTGTTAGAAGCCAGTATGTACAGACTGGTGTCCAAGTGGAATGGACCAAAACAAAGACCAGAAGATGGTGGAGATTAGAAGCCAGTATGTACAGACTGGTGTCCAAGTGGAATGGACGAAGACCAGAAGATGGTGGTGATTAGAAGCCAGTATGTTCAGACTGGTGTCCATGTGGGATGGACGAAGACCAAAAGATGGTGGTGATTAGAAGCCAGTAAGTACAGACTGGTGCCCATGTGGGATGGACAAAAACCAGAAGATAGTGGTGTGAGAACTCAAAAAGAGGAGCCATTTCCGTGACTGTGAAAGCAGTTCGGAAATGGCGAACACGTTTGTTCCGATTTGGAAACTGCGAACGCGGTCACGTGGGTGTAACAACAGACACACAGACACAGACACACACACCCACCCACCCCCACACGCTTAAAAAGCATAATAAAAGAAACAACTATTTTTAAAATTAATTTATTTGATTCACTAAAATTGACACGCAAGTTGTTAAAATTAATAAACATTTTAGTACATGAAATTCCAAAAAAATATCCTTGTGCATTTTCATAAAGTATTTATTAAATAATGTCTTTTCTACAGCCCTGGTTGCCACATTTAATACTACAAGTAATCAAAATCTGTGGGCTCACTAATCTAGCAGAGTAGTAATTATTTTCCGATACATTAATTATTGCAACCCCCTAGAATCATTAACCAATTAAAATATTGTGATAATGTGGGCCATCGTGGGAAATAAGGGGGTGACTCAGGGGAAATGACGAGTTTCACAATTATCTTCTCTAGTTTAAGAAATAAATCAGAATTTTCTCATTTTCTCAGTGGTCCACGTAAACACACTGAAAATTCAAGGGTGATAAGAGTCCAAAGATTAAATGAAATCTTTTTATTATGCAATACACCGTTCCATTAATGGGGGTAGGAAAACCGTAATAGTCGACAAAGACCAAATAAAAATATCTAAATGGACTAGTCAAGATTTCGCTATTTTGTGGATTTTACATTTTGTTAGTCCGGCAGCCCTGTAACGTGTACCGCGTTTGGGCTATCGGCAGTAGCAGACGGTTTTGTTTGGAAAAATTTAGCCAAGGGTTAACCGCTTAAGTGAAGTTTCAGCTTGCCGTTTCGCAACTTTAAAAGCCAAGAATAAATAGAGCTAGGCATTTTCTATCCATTATCTACAAATTGGTGGATAACCGATTATTTATGAACAAAGCTGTGGATTATAAAACGATTTAACATGCAAGATCTTTGGATAATTTTCGAGTATGGCTAAAGATAAAATAACGTGGAACATGGATAGATAATGCCGATCTCTAAGACTAAATGCGCTCAGTGCTTATAATCATATAGATCGGTTTCCTATCAGAAACCGCACAAAAGGCCTGGCAGCCCGGTTGTATGAAAGCCCTACTTTCCCGAATAGAGTGGGAGAAAGCAATTTATGGAATAAATGGAACGGAGTATTCTCTAGTTTAGCATACGCCTTGCCCTGGTCAGGGACCATTTTATTTATTTGAAGCCAAGGGGTCTCGGTCAATTACCTAATGTCCTTTTTAAAAAAATATCCTTATTTCCCACCCTGATGGGGACTCTGTTCCCCACTAATACACCCTTTCGACGGGAAAAGGGGGTTGGCAACCCTTAGTATCGGGAGATACAGTGAGCACAAAAATAGTACTCCCTGTAGTTTCACGTGTGTAGTGTGAGCCTCTAACCGTATTTTCGTGTTCCCTGGGAGATAACAAGGGTGTTGCTCCAGTGCCGTGTTTGCGCACTCGCAGCTCCAAAACGTGTCCAGCGCAGGCGCTATAATGCGAGATGCAAGGCAGAGTTTTTACCCCCGCGACTTTCCCTCTTAGACTGGTCGAAAGGGTGTATAGAATATCCTTATTTACAGCTCTACAAACGTCGTTTGGTTTTTAAACTACTGTTGAACCCCCGTAGAGCCATTCTCTTGCTCAGCAGCTTAACTTACGTTCGTGATTTCATTCTTTCATTGTTCTTCTTGCCTCGTGTCACCCGTGTGTGCGTGGATGGTGTGTGGACTGTCAACGGCTCCGCTCTCTAATACCCTCGTTTTCTTTTTAAATATTGGTAAATTGATAGTAATTTAAAACGTAAACGACGAATATGGATTCGAGGTACAGAAAAAGGATGCAAGAAAATACGATAGAATACAGGCATGACGCTTCGAACGAATAGAAAAGTGAGCTAAATCTTAAATTTGTAAATTTCGCTGGGCCTTTGCATGGACATCGCGTGTTGGCCACTGTTGGGCTGCTTCTGTCAAATGAAGCTTACTTATTTTAATTAAAGTAATGTTTCTAAGGACCTAATTCTCATTAATTGATACCGATTTATTTAAAAAATATCTCTATGTAAATACAGATCTCTGGGATATAATGGCTCTTATATTCTCTAACGATAATCCATGAAAGCAGTAGTATTTCTTTGCTCGTTTAAAGCCATTACAATTTGTGATTTAAAATTTAAATATAATTTCGAGTAGTAACATTGGATATATTTTTGAATAGATGGTTTACTCACATGGAGTATTCATAAGATTTGAACCGTGAAGCCTGGCTAACTAGAGGACAAATGCCGGTCTGCTATTGTCCTCCAGGGAGCCCGACCTTCACGTGTAAATGGTTAGAATCCTTCACGTGGGTAAACGACCTATACTAATAAATTAATTTCTATGAATTATTGTAGGATATGTTTTGAATAATAACACCGAAGAAAATGAAATTGAAAGCCCAAGAAAGAATAATTGTCCCTTTTTCATAATGCATGTATAAAATTTAAAATAAGGAAACGAAATTTGCCTTTGCAAGCTTCTTAGTTTGACGGGTGCATGAAAGCACATGTTATGAGTATTAAAATTTCGGATTTTGAGTCGAGATTGGAGATGTTAGAGTCATGGGTTTTACGTACAGGTTCTAAAAATGTCCTGTTGTCATTGAATCTAATTTTTAGTCTTTAGAGAAGCGGGACTGATACCGGTGATTTAATTTTCACTTAAAAGTAAAACAGCCGCACCCCAACCTTGATATTTAGTAAATAGTTCCGTGTGTGAAAGAAAATAGTCTTTACAAACAATTTTTATGCGTTACCATGACAGGGTTCATACAAACCTGGAAAACCTGTAAAAATCACGGAAAAAAATAGTTGACAGGGAAATTTCGCATTTTTAGTAAAATTCAGGGAAATTTGCGTCAAACGGGCCGAGTAATTAAGCAAAATGTGCATAAGCATTCCCTCTATAGGATTTACATTACACTACACTCTGGAGGCTCATAACTCTGGTTATATTAGAGATGCGGCGGTGTCCTTTGATTATGTAATAGTCATATTTGCCCCCCTCCTTCAGACGTTAGAAGAACGGTAGCGCCGCGTAGGGCGAGACCGCGGCAGTCAGACGGTCACGTGTGTTGTGACGTGGGAAGTAAACATCCGTGAGGGAAAGAGCCTCTACCCCTGCAGAATCGAAAAGCTGAAAATTTGAAGAGTTGGCGCTAAACTAATAGCGTTTTCCTTTGGGTCCTCGCGGAGCGCTCCCAAGGAGCAATAAAAATGGTAGTAGTAGTTTCCTGCTTCGTTAAAGACTGTTTTTGAAGAATAGGATCTCCTAGTTTTATTCCTCCATGGGAGCGCTCCGCGAGGACCCAAAGGAAAACGCTATTAGTCAGTGTAGAGTTTTAAAATATGATTTTTGAAAAAACTATTGATCCCAGAAAAAAAACATGGACATAATCGAATTCGGCGTTTCTATTTTCATAAAACAATTATAGTTTCAAATTGAAATAAAGACAGAATTAATGACTGTCGGTAACCCTTTAAGGATGATGATGGAGTAGAAGCCCAGCAGCCGTATTCTGCAGAAAAGTTAAGCTCCTCCTTCTGCCCTTGGCTCGCTGGTTGGACCGTCAACCATTGCCCTTGGCCTTTTTATTGGCTACGTCTACCGATGACGTTACATGCCTTGGCTCAGTGATTGGTGCAAATTCCGCGCAGACTCAGATGTAAACTATCAAATTATACACCAAATTCAAAATGTTTTTTCATAAATTGACAAACGAGTTACCGGTTAAACACAGGTTTTAATGGTTGCTTCGGTAACGCTATTTGCTGAACGCACTTACAGCAGACGACATTTCAACCCCTTTTATCAACCTCCCAAGTTCTCTATGCTCCTTACCAAAATTTTTCCACCCTGTGATTGGTTTAAAAACTGAGCACGTGACTGCTAAAGCTAATCGTACGCAATACGCAAAGTGCACAAGCGAGTTTTCTGTTTTGACATAGTATTAGTATGGAAAGAAGATCGGTCATCGCCAATTAATTTGTTGTCGCGTTAATGTTTAACTTAGATTAGAGGATGTAGCCACAATGGGACGTCATTTTACATCTCGTAAGTACCTTTTTAAGTGTTCTGTTGTGGGGAGATTCGGGACAAAGTGCTATTGTAATCCCGAGTTACCGATCATCGTATCGTAATTATTTAAGCCTTGGCCTAATAATTAGTCTTAATGCCGATGATCCGGGAATCTGATCGGCATTCCAACAGGGGGCCGGGGGCCGGCCGCCCGAGGCACCCGACCCGTCAATTTAATTTACCCACCACAATCTCCCCCCTGAATTAAGCCTCTGTTCCACATCGATTAGCAGGTAGAATTTCGGTATGAGAAAATAGGGTCGAAAATCATTTTAGAGCAAAATCAAGCGCACCATTCTATAGAGCGTAAAATTTAGATCTAAAATAACCCCTGCTTTTTTCAAATTTTCCAAAAAAAAACCAAAAAAGAAAATTTTGCAGTATAAGTGAACAAGGTCAAAATCAGTGTGGAAAACATCAGAGGGCCAAATAGCTTCGTACTTTTCAACATTCATATTCCTGTGTTTATGGATAGTTGTGATTATTTCCAAAAATTGATTCTTTAATTATTTTGCCGTGGGTCTGGAAACGGAACTACGCTCAAGTTCGTCATTGGTTTCTCGGATTTTCCGTTGAAGAGTACAAAACAATTTGGCCCTCTGATCTTTTCCAAAACCAAGTACACCATTTGACAGAGTGTAAAATTTAGATCTAATTAACCTCTGCCATTAATTTCTCAATTACCAAAAAAAACATAACTGTTAACATGAACATTGTGGAAAAGGAGGCAAATTATATGGGAAGTACCTAGTTCTTACCCAATAATTTGGCACCTTTTCCAACCTAACCTAACTTATACTAACCAAACCTAACCTAACCTAACGGTAAACATCAATATTTTGGAAAAGGTGGCAAATTATTTAGGAAATACCTAGTTCTAACCCAATAATTTGAAACCTAACCTAACCTAACCTATTCGGCCTCTTAAGTTAGTATTCAAAAAAGCCGCGATATGAAACTGACGAACCCGGGGTTTCTTATGGGGGATAAGACTTTTTTGGTTTTTTTTTTGAAATTTGAAAAGAACGGCGGCCATTTTAGATCTAAATTTTACGCTCTATCGAATGGTGTGCTTGATTTTGCTCTAAAATGATTTTTGTCCTTATTCACTTATACCGAAATTGTACTGTGCTAAAATTATTACCCGTAATCCTTACTTCATTAAATGTAATTCACCAATAATTGTAATAGTGCGACACAAACAATAAACTTGAGTGATTATCTTGAAGCCCTTAAAATGCAATACTTACTTCGATAAATATCTTTTCTTAATTTTAGTTATATTATTGGAAGAATATTTTTGAAAAGGTTGTCTTATCTTTTCGGTAAAACGGGTAAACGGTAGATGCATGACTAACATTAGAAAACCATTTGTTTGCACGCAATAGAGAGGAATATTCCCAGATTAATCAAGCCCGAAGAATAATTTGTTTGGAACATACTGTAGAGAATAGCGAGAACAAAAGCTATTAGTACTTTATGAAACATAAATGTCAGAGCAAAAATATCGATGATGCTACATAATTACATGCGCGAATACGTTTATTGTGGCGTTATGCTCATATTAAACGGCTTTATGTTTAAACAAAACCCTTTAGTCGATATTAGTAGCGAAAGAGAGCAGTAAGCAGTTGAAATTCAACCGCAGTTCTGCGCCTTAAATTTCATGTAAAATATATTATTAAAATAACATCCTCAAACGAGTAGAGTAGTCAAGTAGACTCGGTTTTCATATTGTAACTCTACGAAAAAAACATGAATTTCTTCATGATTGCTTTAACTCTTTGTGCTGTAGCTGTACCTCTTCAGGAGACCACGGCTGAGAGTCATGAAAGGTTTGTGCCTCAAATGGTTTAAGTTTTTATTGATAACTACTCGTCATTATTTCGTCACAACTGCATGTATTTTAAGATATTGCATGAAAAGAAACTCATTAAATTCGCTCCAACATAAAAGTTAGCTAAACAATCGATTCCTGAAGCATTTTTAATAGGATCAATGCCTGTTTCACAGCATAATTTCTATGGAAATAATTTTGGTGAAAAAAAGCTGTTCCAGATGTTCAATTATGCGTTACATTTATACCATTCAAGCACTCAGGGCAATAATCATTACTTTTATAGAGGCATAATAACCCTAAAATTGGTACCATACCTAAACCCTTTTCACCACTTTAAAATTATTCACTAGTTTACTTAAGCTTCTTTTCAACTTTATGATTGGGACAGTTTTTTGTTGGTTGGTCGGCGCTTTGAATGTGAAAGTACGGTTTTTCCAACTTATTTTTTATATGGCTATGGGAATAACATCTCCTTCCTATTAAACAGTCATTATTTTAGGGAACCAAATTTTATTTGACCGAAGATGTTATATGTATAGATATCTTCACTAGCCGGGTGTATTCTACAAATACTTTGAGGATAAATGTTCATTATTTTCTTGCAAAATTAGTTTTATAGAGTTCAGGACAAACAGTATTCGGTTAGGTGAGTCTAAAGTGAGAACACTGACAGTAAAATATTACATAAGAAAGCTAATAATCGATAAAATTGCGCTTATTCCAATTTCTAAAACTAATTTTAATTTTAAAAGGCTACTATACTGGATTAGACCCCCTTTAATCTGAATTCCCTTCGAAAAATGCGTTTCCGCCTAGGTTTAAAAATTTACAGTTTGTTTTACGAATTTTTACTCCCCCTTGCTCTTTGCTACCATACATTTTCATAGCAAATCCGTTGTCATGGCAACGGAAACAAATTTCCCCCTGTTTCGCTTCTCTGGGGTAGGTTTAGAGAAAGTAGACTAAAGGCCGGTTTTCACTAACCAAAGTTTCAAGGAACCAGGAACCGTAAATAAAGTTACGCACAATGTTTAGGAAAATAACTAAAAAAGGGGCAAACAGTTTACATTGAAACTTGTTACTCCATAGTTACTATTCATGTTGAATATGCACCCATTTATTTTGTTAAACTTTATTCGCTTTGTAAAAACATTCAGTTTTATTGTAGAAATGACGATTTACCCAAACTTCTTCAATAAATTCTTCGGGTCTGTACATTTTTTTGACATTTAACTTATTCAATTAAATTATATGGCGTTGAAAATATCTGACCAAAACTACGCCTATGATGTTACGCATTCGTCTTTTCCTATTGGTCACCGCTCTTCTCTCCGAAATATTTGCGGAAAAATCGACAAAAAATTCTGCGCTAGCCGCCAAGAAAACGCGAAACTCTGCGGAAGGTTACCTCTGAAATATCAGCGGGGCGCACGGATTTTCCCGAGTTTTGGGTCGGTGAAAAACCAGCCTTATGGGAACAACACTGGCCCCTATCATGTACGGCTACCTCTATCGTCGGAGCAACGATGTGTTTCCCGAACCGTTGGAAAATAAATTTAAACGGGTAAACAAAAATCTTCTAAAGAGTTCCAAACGACTTTTTCCGGAAACCTATGTAGCCCTTGGGATCATTATCTAAAAGAGCTATTTCCAACGACTTTCTTGGAATTTACTAAAGAACACTTGAGATAAACTGTCAAAGAATGCCTTGAGATTATTTTACATAGAATTCTAGGAGAGCGGTAGCTCTCTTAGATAAGACTTCATACTGCTCTTAAGCGTATAGGTATCGTTCCTTTCAACCGAAATCCCATTCGACCGAATATCCCGCAATGATTTTAGATTTCCAGCCCAATGGCTATATTCCCGATGGACCGAAATCCCAATCGTCCGAATATGCCCCTAAAGAATACATGAATATAACTTGAAACACTGTAGCCGTCAGCGATTCGGTGGTGTAGTGGATACGATGTTGGACTGCGAAGCGATAGGTTGTTGGTTCGAATCTCCGAAAGGCATGTTAATAATATTGAAAGTAAATGTTTCGTGATACTAATTAAAACGCTCGCTTTCATTCCTTTCAAGGCAAGAGATATATAGAATTAATAAACAAATTGTGCTTAAAATGAAGTACAGTCTTAATGGTAGTTCCATCAATGTCTTTACATTTTAAATTAAAATTTTAATATTTTGGTTTCGGGTGGGTTAGGTTAGGTTAGGTTAGGTTAGGTTAGGTTAGCTTAGGTTAGGTTAGGTTAGGTTAGGTTAGGTTAGCATAGGTTAGGTTAGCATAGGTTAGGTTAGCAGTAGTAAAGATATGTTACCTTTGGCCCAGTGGCGTGGGCTGGCGGGGGAAATTGGCGTGAAAGTCGTGATGTCAGACTTGGCGTGAACTGATAGGGAAAATTGGCGTGAAAGTCGCGATGTTGGAGTTGGCGTGAACTGAAAGGGGGGGATTGGCGTGTAATCTCATGAAGACGTGTAATCTCATGTCGAACACTTGAGATAGGGTTATCTATTCCCGTTGGCGTGTCTTATCTTATTTTTCGAAGAAAATAATAAATGCATGGTCTCAATGATAAGGGATCCGCTGATAGGGATTTTATCTTGTTATTATAATATAGGATTTGACTTCCTTATATACTACGATTTTGAGGCGAGTTAAAGTAAATGCATGCGGGATTTCAAAGTGTAATAATAAGTAATGTATACAATAATTCGTACTCGAATTAGTTTATAACGTTCTAACTTATGATATGGCAAATATTTGTCAAAGAAAATAATTAATTATATATCTTTGAAAATTGCCTATATTTCGTCAATATCTTAAATTGGCTTGAATTATGGTGGTTGAAACCCACGTCACGTGTTCGGGAAGTTAGGCTTAAGACTAGAAGTCATAGCATATGAAAGACTTATTAACGAAGTAAGCGGGAAGTATGAAAGTACAGTTTTCAGATACGACAGTGTACCTGATTCCTCACGAGGACAGGAGAAACCATGAATTTCGCAACCTAGAATGTTTTAGAATGCAAATTAAGCGTAAATACGAACACATACTATCTCTGATATTGAAGTTGAAAATTGAACGCATCGCTAAGCCTTGTCATGGCTCGGGGTTTTTAACGCCATGTTGACTCTACATGGCAGAACATCGCGATAATCCTATCATATTTTAGAAGAACGCCACGTTGACGTGGTTAGAATTCAATCATACCCTAGAAGAAGGTCACGTGACAATACAGTATAAAAGATGTAGACAGTTTGAGGATAAGGCATTCTACAACTCTTTAACCTTCCTCGAAGTACCGATCCAGATCCGAAACTTAAAATGTAAGTACAATTCTCAAGTTCTCTTTAGATATATTTAAATTAAATTCTCTACCATTTGTCGATATGGATTTAAGTATGCAACACCCATAGCCGGGGTCACCGGATGTGGGAAGTGTGTTTTCGTGGGGGAATTAATTAAACATAAGGATATGTGTATTTCACCCACTCCCGAAAGAATAATTTGATGTTATACGGCATATTTAGCGTTATACAATACCATACACCAAACTTGGAATTCCATGAAGGGTTATTAGATGTGGGCATCCTAGATTCTAGTGTGAGGAACCTAGTTATATTAGATGACCTACTATATACTATTGTATATTGGTGTTGCGAATGAAGTAGGGCGGTGTTTAAAATTTTCTTTGCGCGATTTAAAAACCACCTTGAACACTTTTAAAACTAGATTTTCTGTTTTACAGTTCCCGTGTATTACCGAAGGAATAATTTGGAACAACTTGGACGGTATCGTGTATAACCCCAGAAACAAAATATTTTTAAAGGACGCCGTGAAACTTAACAATATAGTTAACCCTTCCATGCGCATTTGTATCCAGACTTATAATCAGAGTATCCGGTTAATTTTTACACCAACAGGAACGAATCAATAGCGTTCTCCGAAACTGACAATACGCCGGACACACCTTCCTGCCCAATCTGCTGTAGTGAGGACGGTAGAATGAATTCACTCATTACTTTAGAAGCCGTCGTTAGACGAAACAACTTAAGACGAATTGAAAAATTTGCTGCTATCGGATGGGATAAAGATTACGGAAAATCCGAAAGGACTACAGATCCTGAAACGGGGGATTTACTAATAAACCCCACACCGAATGAAGTCTATAATGTAGCCGATGGTGAAGGTTATATATTGCAATACGTTAATAGCCCTAATATAAATTTCGGTTTGAAACACTTAGCGATGTACAGACTACTAACTTCTACAGTGCAATTACCCGCAGGGTCATTAATTGACATGTTTGCTAGACAGTTTCCGTGTATCATAAATAAGAAGGTTCATCAATTCAAATTGAAAGAATTTGCGGGGGATACTATCCTCGTATTTCCCGTACACCTCACACCGCACAAAATGTACGGAATGCCAACCCCAAATATTTGCCATTTAGGGAGTTGTCATCCCCGCAATGAGGAGGAATGCAAATTTCGCACCTTTTATTACGGTGGATATGAATTTCATTGTCCATACCAGTACTTAAGAGTTCTGAACTTAGCTCTTCATATGTGTATGTTTATGGTATATAAAACTAACAAAACCGTAAGGAAAAATTATAGTGATGAAAACGACATAGCTACGCATTATATATTGAAGGCCCTGCAGATTTGCAGGTTAGCCGAGTGTCTGTGTGATAATACTCACAGTTTAATGTTTTACGAAGTTCATTATCACATGAGATCCAATGACGTGAATAATAATTTCGTGAATAAGTATTTCGCAGACTTTCTTTAATTAATAAAACGTTTGTAAGTTCTACATTTTGTAGGCGAAGGACAATGTTAAATGTTAAACAATATTTGTAGAATCTCGAATAAAAAGAAAATGCTTGAATGATATAGACTTTTAATTATTTTACGTAGGTTTAATATAATTAATATTTTAAACCCTGTTCAAATATTTCTTACTTCAGTTCAAACATTCACGATTTCCGTTCAAAGTTTCACTATTTATGTTCAAAGTTTCACTCTTTCTGTTCAACGTTTCACTATTTATGTTCAAGGTTTCATTATTTATGTTCAAAGTTTCACTCTTTCTGTTCAAAGTTTCACTCTTTCTGTTCAAAGTTTCACTATTTATGTTCAAAGTTTCACTCTTTCTGTTCAAAGTTTCACTCTTTCTGTTCAAAGTTTCACTCTTTCTGTTCAAAGTTTCACTATTTATGTTCAAAGTTTCACTCTTTCTGTTCAAAGTTTCACTCTTTCTGTTCAAAGTTTCACTCTTTCTGTTCAGAGTTTCACTCTTTCTGTTCAAAGTTTGACTATTTATGTTCAAAGTTTCACTATTTATGTTCAAAGTTTCACTCTTTCTGTTCAAAGTTTCACGCTTTCTGTTCAAAGTATCACTCCTTCTGTTCAAAGTTTCACTATTTATGTTCAAAGTTCCGCTATCTATGTTCAAAGTTTCACTCTTTCCGTTCAAAGTTTCACTATTTCCGTTCAAAGTTTCACTATTTCTGTTCAAAGTTTGTGATGAATACGGAAAACGAATTACGTAGTGTAAAACGAATGATTTCAAAGCTTAGACTAAATAACAGAAAATCAATGCAATACCATCTCCTCATCAAACTCCTCCTTATTACCGTTCGAACTTTCGTTATTATTTTTCAATCGTTTCTTATTACTGTTCGAATTTTTGTTACTATTCTATCCCTAAGCACTTAGTCAAAAGTGTATCGAAATAGGAAAATATGTGATTGAAAGTGCTGTGAATCTACCAAACTACGATTAGTAGTGGTGGAAAATAATTGAAAAGATGACCAAAATACTATTTAAAGTGATGGAGAATGATAGAAAAGATGACAAATATACTACTGAAAGTGATGTAAAAGATTGAAAACATGAGGAAAATAAGATTGAAAGTGACGTAAATGATTGAAATCAAACTCAAAATTCTATTGAATGTGGTGTTAAATTATTTAGACAACACAAAAATATATTTGAAATGAATGAAAACATACTACACAAAGTGACCAAAGGCGTTTATAAATGGATAAAACAAGGTCGAACAGGATGTTAAGTGACATAAATCTGACATAAGTCAGACATGATTAGAAGGAGAACGTTCCCATTCTTTTTATCTGATGTTTAAACGAATAAATGCGCGTGGGAAGAGGGATTGTGATCATCGCAATATCGGTCAGTTGGAAATAAGATTAACGTCTTTCGAAATTTGTGTGGTGTTTAGGGGAAATATTTACTTACGCGTTGAAAGAAATTGTAAAACGTTTTTCTTTTACATCAATACGAAATATCTGTCTTTCGAAACTAATTTGTTCATTCCACGTTGATGGAAAATATCATGGCTTATCGGTTAAAATTTTGACGCTTCTTTTATCGTTTTGAGAGAAAATATGGAGATAAGATTTAAAATAGGCTTACAAATAATTAAAAATGAGCTTAAAATATTAATTAATTCAATTCTCAGAAACATATTTACTAGCAGCAAAGGTACCCGGCGTTGCACGTGAGCCCATAAGTCCGTCGGGGCGATTTAATTACTTTTTCCGAAATTCCACATCGCTTTACTAATTTCTATGGTTTTGAAATCGAATTTCAAAGTTCCATAACCAAAATTCCCATGTGATATAAATGTGATGAATACCTTAATACCTAATAATGTATGAATTCCTAGTATATAAACGTCTTACTCTTAACCGGGATACATTAATTTATGATTTTAAATTACTTTAGTATTGTGAGATTTCGAGCTCTAGATAAATTCCTATGTCTACTGCAAAAGTTTATATGGAAAACCAATTTTCAAGGTGAAAGATACGTAGTGTAAAACGGATGATTTCAAAGCTCAGACTAAATAACAGAAAATCAATGAAACACCATCTCCTCATTAACATTAATTTATGTTTTCATATTATTGCAGTTTGGTTTCTAATATGTTTATATGTATTTACGTAACAGAAAACGTTTTCAAATGACTGAATTGCGATTAAGTTTTGTTCACAAGAAACTATAAACGCGGTTGAAAGTGACATGAAATGTCTATAATTCAATTTAAAGTATCGGCAAAACACTAAAAATTGGTTAAAGTTTCGCTAAATGTATAGTAAACGTTTCAAATCACATTCAAAGGAACTAAAAAGCAGTTGAAAAAAATGAAAGCATTCGATTGAAAGCGAAAATACGACTAAGAAAGTGGATCAAAGTTTTGTTAAACTACTAAAATGTGGTTCAAATCACATTCAAAGGAACTAAAAAGCAGTTGAACGTTCATGAAATGACAAAAGTACAATTGTAAGTAATGTGTTTAATATTTTTATAAATTTTGCAAGGATATGAATACTTCTCGCGGATCTCAACAGTGTGTGAAATTTGATAACACGAATGTTACCAGTAATTGGTCCATTAACGTAACAAATGCGGATGATTACCAAGAAATAAACCCATTTGATTTCAATCGTGATTTGATACTATCATAACCAAAACTTCGGTATATCACGACGTTTCGAGGAGACCTTTAGACACTTAATACTAGTCGAAACCCATTGGTGAGAAATTAACAATTGCTAAATTTGTTTGCAATATAAACCAAGGCTTTGAACGCAGAATTTATCCCAGTTTGTTTATTTTGTCAGTATAGATCTTCTCAAGACACACTTCCTTATCAGTTTGATAAATGGAAATTTCATTGATGATAAATTATAAAGTGCAACGCCTAATAAATCCGCATCTCTTTTATCAGTATCATCGTCTTTTCGATCTTACGATGAAATTTCAAAATATCATTTAACCACTTTGGAACAGAAAAACTCCAATGCAAAAACAGATGGACACGCGTAGTTTCAATAGAGAATGATGTACTACAGACATTGGTTGGAAGTGTCAAGTCTGCCAATCTCAAGACCTGGAGGGGGACCGCCTAATACAACACGCGCCGGGGAAAACAAAAATACACGCGTGTGGCGGCGAAACTTTAACCAATTTTTAGTGTTTTGCCGATACTTTAAATTGAATTATAGACATTTCATGTCACTTTCAACCGCGTTTATAGTTTCTTGTGAACAAAACTTAATCGCAATTCAGTCATTTGAAAACGTTTTCTGTTACGTAAATACATATAAACATATTAGAAACCAAACTGCAATAATATGAAAACATAAATTAATGTTAATGAGGAGATGGTGTTTCATTGATTTTCTGTTATTTAGTCTGAGCTTTGAAATCATCCGTTTTACACTACGTATCTTTCACCTTGAAAATTGGTTTTCCATATAAACTTTTGCAGTAGACATAGGAATTTATCTAGAGCTCGAAATCTCACAATACTAAAGTAATTTAAAATCATAAATTAATGTATCCCGGTTAAGAGTAAGACGTTTATATACTAGGAATTCATACATTATTAGGTATTAAGGTATTCATCACATTTATATCACATGGGAATTTTGGTTATGGAACTTTGAAATTCGATTTCAAAACCATAGAAATTAGTAAAGCGATGTGGAATTTCGGAAAAAGTAATTAAATCGCCCCGACGGACTTATGGGCTCACGTGCAACGCCGGGTACCTTTGCTGCTAGTAAATATGTTTCTGAGAATTGAATTAATTAATATTTTAAGCTCATTTTTAATTATTTGTAAGCCTATTTTAAATCTTATCTCCATATTTTCTCTCAAAACGATAAAAGAAGCGTCAAAATTTTAACCGATAAGCCATGATATTTTCCATCAACGTGGAATGAACAAATTAGTTTCGAAAGACAGATATTTCGTATTGATGTAAAAGAAAAACGTTTTACAATTTCTTTCAACGCGTAAGTAAATATTTCCCCTAAACACCACACAAATTTCGAAAGACGTTAATCTTATTTCCAACTGACCGATATTGCGATGATCACAATCCCTCTTCCCACGCGCATTTATTCGTTTAAACATCAGATAAAAAGAATGGGAACGTTCTCCTTCTAATCATGTCTGACTTATGTCAGATTTATGTCACTTAACATCCTGTTCGACCTTGTTTTATCCATTTATAAACGCCTTTGGTCACTTTGTGTAGTATGTTTTCATTCATTTCAAATATATTTTTGTGTTGTCTAAATAATTTAACACCACATTCAATAGAATTTTGAGTTTGATTTCAATCATTTACGTCACTTTCAATCTTATTTTCCTCATGTTTTCAATCTTTTACATCACTTTCAGTAGTATATTTGTCATCTTTTCTATCATTCTCCATCACTTTAAATAGTATTTTGGTCATCTTTTCAATTATTTTCCACCACTACTAATCGTAGTTTGGTAGATTCACAGCACTTTCAATCACATATTTTCCTATTTCGATACACTTTTGACTAAGTGCTTAGGGATAGAATAGTAACAAAAATTCGAACAGTAATAAGAAACGATTGAAAAATAATAACGAAAGTTCGAACGGTAATAAGGAGGAGTTTGATGAGGAGATGGTATTGCATTGATTTTCTGTTATTTAGTCTAAGCTTTGAAATCATTCGTTTTACACTACGTAATTCGTTTTCCGTATTCATCACAAACTTTGAACAGAAATAGTGAAAATTTGAACGGAAATAGTGAAACTTTGAACGGAAAGAGTGAAACTTTGAACATAGATAGCGGAACTTTGAACATAAATAGTGAAACTTTGAACAGAAGGAGTGATACTTTGAACAGAAAGCGTGAAACTTTGAACAGAAAGAGTGAAACTTTGAACATAAATAGTGAAACTTTGAACATAAATAGTCAAACTTTGAACAGAAAGAGTGAAACTCTGAACAGAAAGAGTGAAACTTTGAACAGAAAGAGTGAAACTTTGAACAGAAAGAGTGAAACTTTGAACATAAATAGTGAAACTTTGAACAGAAAGAGTGAAACTTTGAACAGAAAGAGTGAAACTTTGAACATAAATAGTGAAACTTTGAACAGAAAGAGTGAAACTTTGAACAGAAAGAGTGAAACTTTGAACATAAATAATGAAACCTTGAACATAAATAGTGAAACGTTGAACAGAAAGAGTGAAACTTTGAACATAAATAGTGAAACTTTGAACGGAAATCGTGAATGTTTGAACTGAAGTAAGAAATATTTGAACAGGGTTTAAAATATTAATTATATTAAACCTACGTAAAATAATTAAAAGTCTATATCATTCAAACATTTTCTTTTTATTCGAGATTCTACAAATATTGTTTAACATTTAACATTGTCCTTCGCCTACAAAATGTAGAACTTACAAACGTTTTATTAATTAAAGAAAGTCTGCGAAATACTTATTCACGAAATTATTATTCACGTCATTGGATCTCATGTGATAATGAACTTCGTAAAACATTAAACTGTGAGTATTATCACACAGACACTCGGCTAACCTGCAAATCTGCAGGGCCTTCAATATATAATGCGTAGCTATGTCGTTTTCATCACTATAATTTTTCCTTACGGTTTTGTTAGTTTTATATACCATAAACATACACATATGAAGAGCTAAGTTCAGAACTCTTAAGTACTGGTATGGACAATGAAATTCATATCCACCGTAATAAAAGGTGCGAAATTTGCATTCCTCCTCATTGCGGGGATGACAACTCCCTAAATGGCAAATATTTGGGGTTGGCATTCCGTACATTTTGTGCGGTGTGAGGTGTACGGGAAATACGAGGATAGTATCCCCCGCAAATTCTTTCAATTTGAATTGATGAACCTTCTTATTTATGATACACGGAAACTGTCTAGCAAACATGTCAATTAATGACCCTGCGGGTAATTGCACTGTAGAAGTTAGTAGTCTGTACATCGCTAAGTGTTTCAAACCAAAATTTATATTAGGGCTATTAACGTATTGCAATATATAACCTTCACCATCGGCTACATTATAGACTTCATTCGGTGTGGGGTTTATTAGTAAATCCCCCGTTTCAGGATCTGTAGTCCTTTCGGATTTTCCGTAATCTTTATCCCATCCGATAGCAGCAAATTTTTCAATTCGTCTTAAGTTGTTTCGTCTAACGACGGCTTCTAAAGTAATGAGTGAATTCATTCTACCGTCCTCACTACAGCAGATTGGGCAGGAAGGTGTGTCCGGCGTATTGTCAGTTTCGGAGAACGCTATTGATTCGTTCCTGTTGGTGTAAAAATTAACCGGATACTCTGATTATAAGTCTGGATACAAATGCGCATGGAAGGGTTAACTATATTGTTAAGTTTCACGGCGTCCTTTAAAAATATTTTGTTTCTGGGGTTATACACGATACCGTCCAAGTTGTTCCAAATTATTCCTTCGGTAATACACGGGAACTGTAAAACAGAAAATCTAGTTTTAAAAGTGTTCAAGGTGGTTTTTAAATCGCGCAAAGAAAATTTTAAACACCGCCCTACTTCATTCGCAACACCAATATACAATAGTATATAGTAGGTCATCTAATATAACTAGGTTCCTCACACTAGAATCTAGGATGCCCACATCTAATAACCCTTCATGGAATTCCAAGTTTGGTGTATGGTATTGTATAACGCTAAATATGCCGTATAACATCAAATTATTCTTTCGGGAGTGGGTGAAATACACATATCCTTATGTTTAATTAATTCCCCCACGAAAACACACTTCCCACATCCGGTGACCCCGGCTATGGGTGTTGCATACTTAAATCCATATCGACAAATGGTAGAGAATTTAATTTAAATATATCTAAAGAGAACTTGAGAATTGTACTTACATTTTAAGTTTCGGATCTGGATCGGTACTTCGAGGAAGGTTAAAGAGTTGTAGAATGCCTTATCCTCAAACTGTCTACATCTTTTATACTGTATTGTCACGTGACCTTCTTCTAGGGTATGATTGAATTCTAACCACGTCAACGTGGCGTTCTTCTAAAATATGATAGGATTATCGCGATGTTCTGCCATGTAGAGTCAACATGGCGTTAAAAACCCCGAGCCATGACAAGGCTTAGCGATGCGTTCAATTTTCAACTTCAATATCAGAGATAGTATGTGTTCGTATTTACACTTAATTTGCATTCTAAAACATTCTAGGTTGCGAAATTCATGGTTTCTCCTGTCCTCGTGAGGAATCAGGTACACTGTCGTATCTGAAAACTGTACTTTCATACTTCCCGCTTACTTCGTTAATAAGTCTTTCATATGCTATGACTTCTAGTCTTAAGCCTAACTTCCCGAACACGTGACGTGGGTTTCAACCACCATAATTCAAGCCAATTTAAGATATTGACGAAATATAGGCAATTTTCAAAGATATATAATTAATTATTTTCTTTGACAAATATTTGCCATATCATAAGTTAGAACGTTATAAACTAATTCGAGTACGAATTATTGTATACATTACTTATTATTACACTTTGAAATCCCGCATGCATTTACTTTAACTCGCCTCAAAATCGTAGTATATAAGGAAGTCAAATCCTATATTATAATAACAAGATAAAATCCCTATCAGCGGATCCCTTATCATTGAGACCATGCATTTATTATTTTCTTCGAAAAATAAGATAAGACACGCCAACGGGAATAGATAACCCTATCTCAAGTGTTCGACATGAGATTACACGTCTTCATGAGATTACACGCCAATCCCCCCCTTTCAGTTCACGCCTACTCCAACATCGCGACTTTCACGCCAATTTTCCCTATCAGTTCACGCCAAGTCTGACATCACGACTTTCACGCCAATTTCCCCCGCCAGCCCACGCCACTGGGCCAAAGGTAACATATCTTTACTACTGTTAGCATAGGTTAGATTAGGTTAGGTTAGCTTAGGTTAGTTTAGGTTTGGTTTGGTTTGGTTCCAATAATTCGTTGACACCTTTTCCAAAATATGCTCCTTTTAATTAGCTACCACCTTTTCCAAAATATTCTCCCTTTAAATAGCTACCACCTTTTCCAAAATATTCTCCCTTTAAATAGCTACCACCTTTTCCAAAACATTCTCCTATTAATTAGCTGCCACCTTTTCCAAAAGATTTTCCTATTAATTAGCTGCCACCTTTTTCAAAATATTCTCCTATTAATTAGCTGCAACCTTTTCCAAAACATTCTCCTACTAATTAGCTACCACCTTTTCCAAAACATTCTCCTATTAATTAGCTGCCACCTTTTCCAAAATATTCTCCTATTAATTAGCTGCAACTTTTTACAAAACATTCTCCTACTAATTAGCTGCCACATTTTCCAAAATATTCTCGTTTTAATTAGCTACCACCTTTTCTAAAATATTCTCCTATTAATTAGCTGCCACCTTTTCCAAAAGATTTTCCTATTAATTAGCTGCCACCTTTTCCAAAATATTCTCCTATTAATTAGCTGCCACCTTTTCCAAAATATTCTCCTATTAATTAGCTGCCACCTTTTCCAAAAGATTTTCCTATTAATTAGCTGCCACCTTTTCCAAAATATTCTCCTATTAATTAGCTGCCACCTTTTCCAAAATATTCTCCAATTAATTATCTGACATCTTTTCCAAAATATTCTCCTATTAATTAGCTGCCACCTTTTCCAAAATATTCTCCAATTAATTACCTGACATCTTTTCCAAAATATTTCTATTATTGCTAATAAATTGTTCGTGGTAAGAGGCGGGCTTTTAATACTCATATAAATAATCTTTTTACCTCCAAACAAGGTTGGGTTGGGTTAGGTTAGGTTAGGTTAGGTTACGATTGCTTAGGTCAGGTTAGGATAGGGTAGGTGAGGTTCGCCGTAATTAAAACTTAGTTAAAATAAGTGCAGTAATACATTTTCAACTCACATTTATTTTAACAATAATAAGTTGTGAAATTAAAAATATATTTAATGCAAAACCACACAGTATGTCTTCTTTCAGTTCAATAGAATTTCGGTCCAATGGGACTATAATAAAATCGCACCTTTGGCTACGTTCGGTCGAATGGGACCCCAAAAAAAACCCCTTCTGTCGAATGGGAATTCGGTTCAATGGGACCAAAGCCTTTATATTACCACAACCCACCAATAGGGGTAACTGGGCTCGGTTAGAGATATAATTTTAATTAAATTTTTTTTCAGATCGCAGCTGGGAATCGATGCCGGGTCGCTCACGCAGTAGACTGACATTCTACCACTGAGCCATAGAGACTCTATATAAATCCCGAGTTTTTTATCGTTTACTTTTTCTCTAAAATGTCGGGTTGATGTGGGGTGGGGTCCTCTTAATCTGTGGGGTCGGATACTTTTGAATTTTTATCTGTGGTTTCGGATACTTATTAATTTGGGTTTTTATATTCATTTCGTAGATGTTAAAATTCTGATCCATGGTTTATCACTAATTAAATTCTAAGTTTTATTAAAAGTCTGCTACTTCATGGAGAAATATATTTATTTTATTTAAAGTTTAAAATCAGGAGCTTTCGAGACGTGACTCTTCCTCAGCTAGTCATAATACCTATTAAATTTAAATTTACGATTAAAAATTTCCTTTTTACATCGATTCATGATTTTTTTAAACAATGACTACCCCTTATCTGTTAAGTTTTTTAGATTTTTAAAACCACCCCATCCTCCTACAGATATTGGCCCTTTATCTAAGTTCAATCTCCCCCTATCTCTAATATAAACTGCTTCCTTGAACCCTCTTCTATACCAGTTTGTTTCTTGGCATATGACTTTCGTCGTATCCCAATTTATCTCATGATTGTTTTCAGATTTTACATGCACGGCTAAACCATTGTTTATATCTCTCTTTTTTACACAGTTTTTATGTTCTGTCTGTCTTTTTTTTACTTGTCATTTTGTTTGTCCTACGCAAGTTAAATTACAATTACATTTAATTTCATAGACTACCCTTGTTTTTTTCAATTCTTCTATCTTCGGTTTGTTCTTTATTAATTGTGATTTTAAGGTATTGCTATTCCTACTCACTAATGTTACATTGAAATGTTTTAACTGTCTAATGATTTTTTCCGTTATCCCATTTATATATGGTAATGATATGATATTTTCCGGTTTTTCTTTTTTTACATTATTCCGAATTACATTATCGTCAAATATTTGATTAACTAAATCTTTTGGATAGCCACTGTCTATAAATTGTTTTTTAAATGTATTTTTGTCTTTCTGCGGTTCATCCGATAATGTTTCAATTTTTCCCTTGAACGATTTTATAATACCTAATTTAATTTTATTGTTGTGTGTTGATTGGTAATTTAGAAACATTTTGGCATGGGTGGGTTCTATATATGGTGGTTCTATACCAATTCCGTTAGCCTTACAAATTCTTAGAATAAAATTAACATCAGATAATAGATTAAAGGACAGAACCACGCTAGAACTAACCACAATCTTAAAATTAGTAGAAATTTGTTTAAAGGACACGTATTTCATTTTTGAGGATAATTATTACGCGCAACAAAAAGGCCTGGCCATGGGCAATCCCTTATCAGCACCCATTGCAAACCTAGTTATGGAGCATATCGAAAACAGCATTCTGAAAAAAACTATAATTAAAAAAAAATGCTAAAAGCAAATGTTGGTCGAAAATAAACACAATTTTCAAGCTAGTATCCCTTAAAATATTCTTGAAAATTACATTTTTTCTAGAACTATTATTAAGAGCATAATACTTTTTTAAATAATGTTGAAAATTATTATCGGGAAATGAAATTTGAAAGAAAAAACTATCAAAGGATTTTTTTCCTCAAATATTTAATGTTTTATAATCATGTCTTCAAAAGTGACGATTTGAATATCTGGACTTCGAGCAATTATTTTCTAAACTTATCTCTTTCCTTTTCGAGTTTTTGTCTGCAAAGAAAGTTTTTATTAATGTCTGGAACTTCAGTATTAATATTAATTAAAATTGTTTAGAAACTAGCGTTGTTTAGAAACCTTCGGAGCGCTCCTTTTAAGTCTCAAGGCTTCGCGCGTCCATTTTATTAAAGAATTTGAAATAACTAACCATCTATTGTCAATCCTGAAGGCTTGCCATGACAGTCAATGGCCCAGTCCAACTCAAATAGCTTTCCTTTCGTTTTCACAAAGGAACAGATGTCAGAGCAAACAGATGTCATGGACCTTTGCACAAACGGATATTATTTTCAAAAATATTCTTAAAGAACGTCTTAAATTACTAATCAATCTTCTGTGCCCAATATTGCAAATGATTTTATCTTTGACCGTCCCCGAACCGAGTAAAAACAACCTCATTAAAACATAAAATATTAGTAAGGTTTGTTTTTTTGAAGAAATCTTTAATCGAAAATCTCGTTTAATTGTCTTTATTCGGTAATCTAGCTTAATTATCTTTCTTGGTTGTATAAGCTTAATTACCCTTAATCGGTTAATTGGTTTAATTACCTTTAATCGGTTAATTAGTTTAATTACCTTTAATCGCATAATTTGTTTAATTCTCTCTTATGAGTAATCTAGTTTAATTCTCTCTAATGAGTAATCTAGTTTAATTCTCTCTAATGAGTAATAGAGTTTGATTCTCTTTAATGAGTAATAGAGTTTAATTCTCTCTAATGAGTAATAGAGTTTAATTCTCCCTAATGAGTAATCTAGTTTAATTACCTTAAATCGGTCATCTAGTTCAATTACCTTTTATCGGTAATCTGGTTTAATTACCTTTTATACGTAATCTGGTTTAATTACCTTTTATGGGTAATCTGGTTTAATTACCTTTACCTTTAGTTGTTAATCTGGTTTAATTACCTTCACCTTTAATTGTTAATCTAGTATAACTACCTTTAATCGGTAATCTAGTTTAAATACCTTTAATCGGTAATCTAGTTTAAATACCTTTAATCGGTAATCTAGTTTAATTACCTATAATCGGTAATCTAGTTTAATTACCTATAATCGGTAATCTAGTTTAATTACCTATAATCGGTAATCTAGTTTAATTACCTATAATCGGTAATCTAGTTTAATTACCTATAATCGGTAATCTAGTTTAATTACCTATAATCGGTAATCTAGTTTAATTACCTATAATCGGTAATCTAGTTTAATTACCTATAATCGGTAACCTAGTTTAATTACCTATAATCGGTAATCTAGTTTAATTACCTATAATCGGTAATCTAGTTTAATTACCTATAATTGCTTATCTCGCTTAATTACTTATATTTGGAAATCTAGTTCAGTTACCTATAATCGGTAATATAGTTTAATTACCTGTACTTGAAATCTAGTTTCACTACCTGTACTGGATTTCACGACGCGCCATCCTTAAAAATACATTTATCCTCTTCGGTTAAACGGCTCTGCGGTAGAAACTCTATTCAGCCAAATGAAATATGTAACAACCGGAAAATTAACAAGTTTAAACTATAGCAACGCGCGACGAGCCTTATTGATTAAAGGGTGCACAAAAACCTCTCAAAATGCAAAGGCATCTTACCGCAAAGTTGGCTTGGATATTTGTGAAAAATAGGAATTGAATTCTCGTATCTCCTTTCATTCCCTATGTAGTTGCATTTTCAGAAAAGATTACATTTTTATAAAAATAATAAAGGTTTTAGAAAAGTTTTGAGAAACATTTCATTGTTCTCGACTTTTATTCAATCTTCAAATTAATTAATTTTCAAATTATCAGCAATATTTTTTATTTGACATATTTTCAAATTGCATTGTAAGAGTCAAACTAAGACATGTTCTTATTTTGTATTTAACAATTTATTTAGGTTAAAATTATAAAAATAGGAACTAATTTGTTGGTGTTATAACTTTCAACGTTCAATAAAATTATAAGAACAGGAACTTATATAACCAAACTATATAACATCCATCAAAACGTTAACAACTATACTTGATCTGTAAAAGTTGGGTGACAATTACACATTTTAAAATAGTACCATAAAATTTTAATGGTAACAAAAGTATTTTAATTGTTTCTTTTTAATATGTCTCCCTGATCTTGATCTCGTTATTTCCTCTACATGTCCGTCGATAGTAAACCTAGAAGTTGATGGCGTTGGGCTTTCTATGCCTTTGTTGCTGCACTCGCTTTCTCCTGCTATTAATCTATTTTTTGACGTTTTTTCAGCTTCTATTAATTTGTTTGGCGTAGTTGAATCATTGTTTATGCTGTTAATTTGAGTGTTCTCCGAGAGTAAGTTATCTTGAATGTCTCTTAATTTTCTAGGTGCTCTGAAAGAACTTGACTTGAATGGCCTAGTTGGGCTTATTATTTGAGTGTTGCTGCAGTCTGTGTCTTGATTTGGAAGATCAGGATCAAAGATGTGTTGTTTATGGCAATTTTTATCTACATAAGGACTTTTTTGTTTTTGAGACTTATTTTGTTTATCAATTTTTTTTTATCACATTTAGTTTGTCTATCACATTTTGTTTGTCTATCACATTTTGTTTGTCTATCACATTTTGTTTGTCTATCACATTTTGTTTGTCTATCACATTTTGTTTGTCTATCACATTTTGCTTGTCTATCACATTTTGTTTGTCTATCTTATTTTTTTGTCAATCACATTCTTTTTGTTAATCACCTTTTTTTTCTTAATTTCATTTTTTTTGTTAATCACAATTTTTTTCTTAATCACACTTTTTTTCTTAGTCCCATACAGCATACACCGTAAATTTTCCCTCCTACACCTCGATTACCCCTCCTTTCGTTTCTCCGACGCGTTGCACCTCTTATGAGGTCAGCCAACTTGGCGTGGACCAATTTCCTTTGAAATATTATTCTGAAGTCTTCCAACTGACTAGTTGTAAATACATGTTCCTGAACTTCAGGAATTTCCGACACTATTGCGTGAAATTGTGCTTTCAAAGATTCATCCTCTCTTATAATTTTTGTGGTCTCCTCTGCAATAGTAAAGGTTTCAAAATCAGGGATATAAAAGCTTACCAAAAGGACAAAAATTACTTACTAATTGTTTTCCCGGGGGTTGGAGTAGTTGACCAATATCTATTTAGGTCCACAACCCTTTTGCATAAGCGAGATTCAAACGGTATCAATGTTGGATGCGCAATAAATAATCCGCCTCTGTTGAACATTCTTATAACTGATGGAATTTCTGTGACTAGCTGTTCAGTATTTCTTATTGACAAAGCAATTCTATACAACAAGTGTGCCTTATCCCTTTGCTTTGCACTTAAAGGTTTTTGCCCTTTATAATTTTTTTAAGAATTTGCATCCCTTCTTTGTTAACAGACCAGATCTCTCCCATAACTCCACCAACCAGCCTATTTATTGTGTTAAGCCTGTCGGTTTTTAAATGTCTCAATTTATATGTTTTTGCAGCGATTATGTCTTCCTCGTATTCTATAAATGTTTGGTCATAGGACCGCTTTTGTGGTAGAACATCATTGATTTGTTTGTCACTGGCCTTAAGATCAAGAACCGCCAACCCACCCACTGAAAAACATTTAGTAATTCTAGTCCAATTAGTAGGAAATTTATTGATACTGAAACAAGTGATACATCTCTTTCTGTTGTGAAAAAACTTATATTTTTTGATACTAGAACTTATGATTACAATATGTAAGCTGGTTTTAAAAGTAAATAAATAAAATGTTTAACTTTGGGTCCACATTTTAAACAAGACAATTATATAACAAATTCAGATATCTTTCAAGGAAAAAAATAACTTTTCATCGCGACAGTCATGATTAAAAACATTGTCACTAACCACATTATGCTTAACATAAACAGATTTAAGTGCTGGAGTGTAATTTAATCCACCTAATTTGCTTCCAGTAGCGTATTTAAGCTGTGAAAAATAAGATTCGATTGCGCTACCATTAATCCTTAGTGGTGCGACAAAATAATCTGGATAGCGAGACAAAAAATCCTTGACAAACATCTGGAAACCAAAAACAGAAATCCTCAGAAGATCCCACGTTTGCCATGAAAGAAAGGACCTCTGTTGCGGGTCTTCTAAGTTTATTTCCGGATCTTTGCCATTGATTTCACAGGCCCATTCGACGAAATAGCAGTATCCTTCCTTAATTGAAAGCATCGCTTTATTGTTTAGGCTTTGAATTTTTTCGTGTGAAAGTAGACCATTTTCAAAGATTTTTTACAGGCGCGTAAATAGTTTCAGCACTCCCTAGCTCGCTTTCTGGCTTCCACAAAATTAGTTTCCTTACTGTGACCAAAGGCATACAGCTTTGCAAGAACAGTTTCCTGTTGCATGATTTTGCTAGGTTTCAAATTCAATTTTGTCCACTGACCTCAAATTATGTAGCTATCATGCAATCGGGGAACGGATCTAAGTAGGCCAGCTTTGGCGCTTTCGTCGTCCCTAGATTTCATTTCACGTATGTCTTCCCATCCAAAATAAGAATCATTCTTTTGAAAACTTTTTGTTCCATTTTGTCAAGTTGAATGCAGGGCACTAATGCAATAATCAAACTTTTAAGTTCGTGATTTGGACATACCACCCAGTATATATTCCTATAAATTAAGGTGTAGTTGCTGAGTACAGTCGCATGTTTTTTAGCTCCGCTCTACCAACGGGCCTAAGCCTCGGCTGTGATTTTTTATTTTTATTCTTATCTTTATTTTAACTAAAGTTTTCTTTTGCGACCTTACTATTATATAAACCCCTTAGCTCTTATGACATAGTCTTAACTTAGATACTTAAAATGCCCAAACATTGTTATCCACACTGCCAATTTAATGGAGCTGGGGAAAAACACGGCTCCATGGTATTCTGTGGTTTCTGCTCTACCTGGTTTCACATCACATGCACTAAGCAAAAAATTATCCCGGGATCCTTTTGGCTGTGTGTTACGTGCGTCGAATAATTTATCGAACTTAAAAATAACTTTACTGGAACGTCAGGAAACCTTTGACTCCTACAAAAAAGCCACCGACAAAAAATTAAAAACTCTTCAAGATGCAGTCGATTCCGTAAGGAAAAAACTGGAACAAAGTGTGGAAACTCTTGAATCTGAAGTCAACGACATCCATGAGACGATACATAATGACAAATCTAACACCGCTGCTAAGCTTTTAGAACAAGCTGAAGCTTGTCAGGACCTAATTGGCGAACTAAGGGATGAAACATCAGCAAAGAACGAGGCTCTTGAACAAAAAATTCAACAACGTGTAAGCCCAAATCTCCTACCTAGAGCCTCCGCATATCCAATGATAGACACTACTTCAGATAACCTGATCACTGGCCACTCTATGGATTTACATTCCACCAGTAACAATAGCATAGGTAAAAGGGTCAACCACCCAATCGCCTTTCAAAAGACCTCGTATACAGACATCGTTCATAAAACGGCGGCTAACTCTGGCAAGTACAATGCGACACGTACCAAGCATGCCAAAGGCCCTCCAAAAAATACGAACAAACTCAACTCACATAGCAAGCAAAGGCCCAGCAGCCTACATGTAGGCAAGATGTCCTCTGACCGCGCTACAACCTGCAAAATCATAGTCACGAAAGATCCCAAGTATTACTTCATTGGTAACTGCTCTATCAAAGCAAGCGAGCAAAAAATACGTACCCACTTGCTGACAAGCAATATCGTTGATATTAACATTCGTCAAACCCACAAATCAATCTCAAATAATAACTATAAGACTTTCCTTCTCCGATCCAGCAGTGATCCAAGTGCTATTCTTAATCCCGCAATCTGGCCTTCCGGAGTCACATGCCGTCGCTTAACGCGCCGCGACTCACCCCCGAACACTTCACTTAAAATATGGGGCACAAATGACAACGAAGAGGCCCTAGCATGGTCAAACTCACCTACATCAAGGTTTATCGTCTCGAATTGTGGGAACGAAATTACCCCCCAGGATCTGTCCTATCACCTTGAGGATATATATATTACCGATGCAAAAATTTCACAAAAAAAGACTCATGATCTTTGGTCCACTGACTATATCATCGAGTGTAGTGGCAAGTTCGATGACATAATCCTAGACCTCGACAACTGGCCATCACCCATAACGATAAAAAGGTTCTATGTCCATGATCTCTTGCCAACGGACCAAACTAATTCTACTCGACCCCAGTGAATTCTGACCTCACCAATCCTTGCCCACTCCATCCAGCAATAAGCCGCTCTCTGGCCTTAAAATAGCCCATCTTAATATTCGCAGCCTAAAATTTAAGGTTACTGAAATTGAGTACATCCTGATCACGAATAATATCGACATCCTGGGCCTCACTGAAACTTGGCTAACGAACGACATCCCAGACGCAATCTGTAACATTAATGGATACTCCTTTTGGAGACAGGATAGGGTGGGTAAAAATGGTGGAGGCGTGGGAATATATTACAAACCGTGCCTTCCCATAAAACACATGGTTCTCGACCGAACGGGCTGGACCATCAATTCCGCTCTTGAATCTATTTGGGCAGAACTAAATTTCAAAAACTCGGCTAAACTGTTTATAGGGTTCTTATATAACCCTCCTATAACTCAATTCGATGATACCATGCAAGACCTACTACATTTCATCAACTGCTTAACAACCAACCCAAAAGCTGAATTAATTATCCTCGGGGACCTAAATTGTGATCTACTTGCCCAACCACTTAAACCTAAAACTAAACTGCTTACAAAAACGCTAGAGGAATTTAAACAACTGATTACAGTACCAACAAGGACAACCCTAACAACAAGAACACTTATAGATCACATCTATACTAACGAACCAGCCAGAATCACTGAAACCAAGGTAGTAACTTGCGGAGTTTCCGATCATGATCTGACATGGGTCGTCCGCAAAAAGACTGCTAACAAAATCCCACACGAACAAAGTTACACCAGAAACCTTTATCCAGGAATTACAAGGAAATCTTGCGCTAAAGGAACCCCTCATAACAAATCCTATCACCGGTTTGGATGTTCTCCAAACATCCCTCTCTACCTACCTAAATAAATACGTCCCTCTTCGAAAGAAATTTGTGCCAATTAAATCCTCCCCGTGGTTGACCCCATACGTGAAACAACAGATGCATAACCGAGATAAACTCAAAACCAAATGCCGGTCAAACCCTGAGAGCACCCACTTTACTGACCGTTACCGAACCCAACGAAATTTGGTCACTAAACTTATTCGCGAAAGAAAGTCTACCTACTTTAAAAATAAGTTGTCTGGCGACAGATCAACCACAAACTTCTGGCGAACTCTCAAACCTTATTTAAAGACTAAATCGAATAATGTAATTAGACAGTTAGAATACAATAATGTATTATCTGAAACCCCTAGGGAAGTGGTAAATTCCCTAAATCAATACTACAATACAGTGGCGGATACACTGCTAAAGGACTTGAATCTTGATCAACTCGGTAGCCTGCGAGACGAACCACCTGTAGTGGAAAGACTACCACAAACCAGTAAAATTAAACTCGACGCTTTTGTACTCGTGACAGAGAACCAAACTTTTACAATGCTTAAGAAAATCAATGCAAACAAAGCTTGTGGAATAGACGGCCTTTCCCCTGCCCTAATCAAGGCTTTAGCTGCAATCATAGCAAAAATCTTTACCAAAATTATCAATCTAAGTCTTTCCTCAGGCATCTTTCCGACACAGTGGAAGGCAGCTAAAATAATTTCAATCCATAAGAGTGGTTATGTCCTAGACCCAAAGAACTATCGACCAATTTCAATACTACCGGCTTTATCCTTAATCTGCGAAAGAATTGTTTACGATAATCTATACAATTTCATGGATCATAATCAGTTACTCTATAAGTATCAATCGGGGTTTAGAAAATCCCATTCTACCGTTACATGCATTTTCCACTTAATGGAATCTGTCTTAAGTTACCTAAATGAAGGCAAATTCGTCTGCCTCGTATTCTTAGATCTCTCGAAAGCGTTCGATACAGTCCAGCACCAGCTCCTGCTTCGTGACTTAAAAATTTCGGGATTGGCGGTGCTGTCCTGGACTAGCTCCAGTCTTATCTTACAGATAGACAACAAATGGTCTATCATAACGGGCACCTCTTGGAACAACTACATGTTACGAACGGTGTCCCACAGGGTAGTGTGTTGGGCCCCTACTGTTTAATGCGTAAACCTCTGACCTGCATAATGTCTTAAATTTCTCAAACGCCAACGAGTACGCTGACGACACGGCACTAATTTCAGCCGATGACAACCTGGAGATACTAATTAGAGACACTGAGTATGATCTTGAGAAATTAAAGACTAAATTAGCCAAACGAGGACTTATCTTAAATTCAGCAAAAACTAAGTTCATGTTACTGGCCCCAGACCGTCAAAGAACTACTCTGGCAGCTAAAATTACATCAATATGTAAAGATACGATCAAACGAGTTAAAAAATTTAAGTACTTGGGTATTTGGCTGGACGAGGCTTTAGACTGGCGCAGGCAAACAGATTATGTACTAAAAAAAGTAAATTCCCGCCTTTGGCTTTTGAGACCTCTGCAGAATCATCTTGAATCAGACACTCTTAGATTAATATATAAAGCCTGCGTACAGCCACTCATCCAATACGGTAACATATTCTATTTTTACTGCCCTAAAGGCAATCAAACACGATTAGAACCTCTGCATAAGAAATGCTCAAAGCTTATCGCAAAAAGTAGCAAATATTCCTCGGCAACTACAGCATGCAAGATTGCCAAAATAGACTCCCCTAAATTTATCTATTATTTTAATTTATTAGTCTTCATGTATAAAGTTCGTAATGGTATTTTCCCAGAATATGTAACCGAATGGTTCCCACCTATTATCAACTCAGACCTAAAAACCCGTAGCCATGGGCAAAATTTTCTGATAGAAACCTGTATAACCAAATATAGAGCCAAAAGTGTAAAACACCAGGGAGTTAAAGTTTGGAATACCCTAAGTAACCAAATCAAGTCCGCTGAATCTTTAAAAATTTTAAAAATGAAATAATTCCCCACATAAACCAACTTCTCCAGGTTCCTTAAACACCTTAAAAGAGTCATTGTAAATTGCACGATTTTAATCTGTATGATTTTTATTTTTCTTTTAAGTAATTTAAAATAGGACTCCACTGTAAACAAGATTATTCTTAATGGATGTTCCTAATAAAAAGCAATTTATTACTATTATTATTATTATTATTATTATAAAGTAAAAATGGGTTGTGGAAAAATGGTTCAATTTCAAATCCTTTATCTGCATCAGCCATTCTGGTTCCAAAGGAACCCTTGTGATTCATGGTTGCTTTAATGGTAGCAAGGTTGGTACTCGCAAACCACGCAAGAGGTTTTAAATCCAAATGGCTTTACGACTCTTATATTTCCATAATGCAACCCATCAGAAGGTTTTGTTTAGCAGAGCTGTCTAAAAGGAAATAAGGCCCTATCAGATCGTAACCTGAAGTTAGGTCACGCCACATGAACTGCAGAACATACGAAGTTGGCCTTGGTGCCATTGAATTAGTCAAAAGATCGCTTAAGAATGGATACTCTGATTTGTCCATCGCAAAACCTTGAAGCATATGATTACTTGAATTCCATAAAACTTTCTCAATGACCTTCACTTCGTCAAAAATAAGCGCACCATCACCCTTTGGGGTTCGCTTATTTTCTTTACGCGTCTTTTCTTGAAAAACGTTATACCTTTCTTGCTGCTCGCTTAAATAATCTTGATCGATGCCAGGCTGGTTGTTAAGGTGCTTGGAGCGGTTTTTCAAAGTATTCGTACATGGTAGATTTAAAATCTTGAAAGATTTTAAACCCTTCAGAACTTCTATGATATATGGCCAATGCTATTCTTAAGGTGATAGAATTCCATCTACTGGCCATGCTTGAATTGTCGCACTCAATTTTATTTTTGAAAAATTCAGCTTTATCGGTTCGGAATGAGTCCTTGTCCCAAACATTTCTTAGAACTTCGCTGTGTGGTCCAACATCTCTTAAAGCCTTATCAACTTCATCTCTATTGTCACTGTTTATAATTTCAGTAATTGTTCTCGATTCTTCTGATTGAGAATCCCCTAACAAAATACTTTTGTGCGCAAGCTGTGATTCTAATTTCTTAACTCGGTGGTTTAAGAAAGACCTGGCTTGAGAAATTCTTCTCAACCTGATCCTTTTGGTTTGCGGAGTAACATTTGTTAATGGACGTTTGCTGTTGATTTTCCTTCTTTTTTCTTTTTTCCTTGGTGTTTCTTCCCGTTTTCTTTTTAATGTCTTTGCTATCGAATTTGTACTTCTATTGCAGTTAACACACTTAACCGTGTTTCACTGGCGTATACAGTCGTGGCATCTTTATAATAAAGCTCGTTCAAGAAGTTGAAACCCCTTCCTTTAGCATCCTCGGTGCTATGCCATTTTAAAAATATATCCAAGTTTTTCTTTGTGAAATATTGGCTTCCGTAAGCCTCGGTAGGGGGTAGAGTGTTTTCCAAAACGTAAATAGTCTCTTGCTGTCTGTTAATATCGAATTTATGGTTCACGGTATTGAATAAAAAATGGCAGAAATAACCCTTGGCTGTATTTGGTATACCTAAAGTGGCTGGAAACTTTGCTAAAGCTACAGGAATGAAATTATAGGAATCCAGAAACAATAAATTAAATAATTTCATTTCTAAAATGCGGGTACCATTGATTTTTAAAGATGGAACAAATTTCTCGTCTCTGTTTATAATTTCTATAATTAATAATTGATTATCATAATTACTCCCAAAGTGAGACAGTATGATAACATTCTTAACTGCGTGTAAATGCATTAAGTAATCTAAAAATAGAGATATAGGATTCCCACCCGAGAAATGTTGTTTACGAGGTCCGAATTGCCCGCACATGCTGCAATTAAAGTCGAAAGATGTCTCGTCTATACAATTTTCGCAAACGGTTATGCTAACACACAAAATTGCCTGATGTTCATAGGCGCCTAACGTTTCTTCACATATTTTTGTCTGAATGCATTCTATGTCAAAAAAGACGTACGTAAGGGTTGGTTGACTAGATCGGGGTTTATATTAGAAACGGTAATGGTGGGTGCCTTATCTTTAATAACTTGAATATAGCACAGATGATTGCTAGGTTGATATTTTTTGCACACTTGACAATAAATTTCGCCACACGTATGCTTCTCTGATCTTCTTGAAAAACCGATAATTTATAAACAGTCTTTGCAGTGATAGAGTCGCTGGCAGAGAGGTTTTTTATCACCCAAAGTAGCCTGATGGCTTTGATAACAATCATTGCCTAAGAACTTCCGTAAACAATAACCGCATTTTTTCTCGGGACCTTAACAGATAGTGGGTCTCATACATCGAAAACAAAAGTCATTGCATTTATGAGATTGTATTAACCATTAAGGTACGAGACATTTTTCACAAAAGCGGTCATGATTAAACAATGGTTATAAATTATTAAAAACATTATAGTGGTTATTTTCGTTTAATAAAAAAAGGCGAGGTCTAGTGTCAGTAGGGTCGTTCTCTCCGAGAATTAAAATGGGTTTACCGTTCTCGAATCGATAAACGAAAATCGAGTATCGATTCAAATATACTTTGAATTTTTCAAATGATTCGGCCCTACCACTTTCACTAACGCCTACGCCCGCCTCATGACATAGTTCTGTTGCTTCAGTTTTTTGTAATTTATTCCCAGGTCTAGTTCTTGATATAGCTTCGTACCGCGTTTTTAGTGTTTAGTTTCCTGTTTTGTCGTCTTCGTAGGTACGATGTGCTATAGCGACACAAAGGGCTCGGGCAAGACAGATGTTATCGGAATTAACTATTAGTGTTATACCTCGTCTATCTCTGCAGAAAAGGCTAAATGGTTTAATGCCTCTAGCGACATAGCGACCCTCGCCTTTAGGAAGCCTTACAATATTAAAAATCATTTTAATAGGACCTAAGAAAAATGCCGCTATTTCATCATCATAGAGCAGCTCGCTAAGTTGGTCATATAGAATAGTGGGGTCTACTTGGTCTAATATTTGAAAAGAAAGTTCTAGTTCGGAGCGGCAATCTCCTAAAAGTTATCTGAACGTAATCTGTTGCTCGATACTCGCGTAACACATGTTCCGTAATGGTACATATACTATCTACGGGGTCGTCAGTGATGTTTAGAACTAATTGTCTACCATACATATTAAATTTTTCATAAAATTTCTCACTTTGTTCCAATATTTCGCAACAAGGGACGTCTTCAATAGGTGAAGGGGGGCAATCTCCTCATCCCCATTGGTTATAGACTTCCTCGTCGAAAAGAGCCTCAGCCACTTCAGAATTTTGCTCACTGGGTTCGTAATCTGAGAAGTTCAAGAACATGTATTCGAAAGGGCCATTACAGGTTTTTTTTGACTTTTCTGGTCCAAAAAATGCCGCCATCTCTATATCGTATTGAGGGTTGTTGAAATCGGCGATTAAGGTTTCTTCACGGCTAGTGGGTAATAGTTCATACCGGCATATGCGATCGGCGTAGGAAATATTTAGAGGTCTAGGAATTAAGTTACTTAGGTGGTTTAGTTCGTCTATTGTATGGCACTCTTCCGGTGTTCTAGGGACTGTTTTCATGTACTCAATAACATCCAGAAAAGTTTGAATTATATTTAAACCTCCATTCATAATGAAACTGGGTAAGATCGTTTGTATGAATCGTATGGAAGCTCCGAAGGCATCTAAAAATCGCTTTCAATTAGTGAGCTTACTTTTCAAATATAATTTTTACTCCCTAATGAGAGGAACAATAAAACCTATAGTATTTCAGCGACCTACAAGTCTGCTAAATAGTGAATTTGTTCATGAATAACGTAACTTTGTCGTTCGTTCGACATTGGTTCTTGTTAATCTGAAAGGGTGTTCTACAACCACATCGTAGCTATTGTCCAGGTATCTTTTCTCCACACTTTGTGCGGAACATTGCGAATCTTGAAAGAGTTCAGCGCAAGACGACGAAACCTCTCCATTACCTTTGTTCTTTGCCCTATGCGCAGCGCTTAAAACGAATGGGTCTCTTATATACATGCACACTTGAAAGCATGCAAAATTCCAAGCATAAACAATAAACTTAAAATAACACTAATAACTGAATGGTATAACATTTAAAATTAAGCAAACGTCAAAAAGGTTTCACATTAAACCTAAGTTTTCGTTAGCCATAAAAGGGTTTTACATAAAACCTAAGATATCTTTCAACACATAACGGTTGTCACATTAATCTTACAAATACCTTGAACCACGTAAGAGTTTTGATACTAAACTATCGAAACCTCAGGAAGATTTTAAACGTTGTTCAACTAAATTAACATCCTAATGGTTTGAAGTTCATCTTTCAAGAGTTCTGACCACATTTGAAGTATTAATAAATTGTCGTTTCATAATTTCAATTCAACCACATCGTTGAAAAACGAAAGCTTTACCGTTTTTCATATTAAAGTGATACTCTCAATGTTTTCCGACTAGTACAAGATGAGGGCAGTTTTAGGTAAAAGATGTGCCTAAAATTATGTGTGCCAAAAAATAAATCGAATTAAAACCTTTAAAATTAAGAAAAGTACGTTAGATATTTTGAAATTCAAACTAGCCTTGAAATATCGCCCAACTTGTTCGTAACGTAGTGACGTTACTAATGGCACTCAATCATTGGTTGTTTGTAAATAGGAGAATGTATGGAGCTCAAAACCACTGTATAGTAGCTTTTCAACATCACTGGTGAAGCGGCACATATTGAGAAGACCTTTGTAAACATAATTATGGTTTGTCATTTTTATTGTCCTTTGTTCCCTTAATTCTTGGTTACGTTGTAGAGAAAGGATGATAGAGATTTGTCAAAATTGTTACATCACACTTCATTTTTACGCTCTTTTGGCAAAGGCTTAGCTTCCATGTATAATTATGGTATGGCTTTATTTTAGCCTAATGGCCCTAATCTAATCTTTTACCTTTAACCAGAAGTTAGTGACTTCTTATCCTGGGAAGTATTCGACACTAAGGCTTTATATAGTATCCATCCCTGCTAGTCAAAATTGCCTATGGTAATCGTAAAAGAGGGTCAAAAGTTTCCTCCCCACAAGAAAAACGATCTAGTCTACAGAAAAAATCCCACACTGAGAGGCTGTGGCTCTCAAACTGTGGGGCGTGTTTAAAACTACTTCACCGCCAATCGTTGAAAAGCCGTCTGTCTAGAACTCTCTGAAAATCCATTACAACCCCTGGGCCTAGGACCCCACGCTAGTTTGAACGGAATTTCTAGCAAACATCGGTTCTTGTCACCGTTTCTGATTCGTTACGTAAACCACAGGACACACCTTAAAGTTTCGTTACTTGCCCGCTGCTGGCGCGCATATCAGCCTGCCAGCTCAAAATGAGAGAAGCGCCGTAGGTGGCGCGGTGATCGGACGTAATAAGAAGTTGGCTAACAGAGATGGTTCCGGATATGGTTAGAGTCCAATACTTCCCAGGATAAGAAGTCATAAACTTCTGCTTTAACATATTTTTATTTGTAATTAAACATAGTAAATCTATTACTTTGATCACCAAAATTACAGTGAAACTATTTACTTTCCTTTATAACTTTCAAAGCATCCGTATCGAAATGTAAATCGTTAATTTGGCGAAAATGCAAAATGGTATGAAAACTACTTATAGGTGTAAATCTACTATATTTCCGTGTGATAGGAGGGTAGCGATGGTTATGTAGCTGTTTCGCCGAACGACTATAGAGGGGTCAGTGATCGGAGTGGCGCCAAAAACCAATACTTTTAAAAATTTATCTAAAATAGTAGTCATTAAAACTATCAATTTATATATATATTTTAAACCGTAATTTTAGGTTCTATCTGATTTAAAAAAAAAGAAAGCTTTTCATTAGTAGCCAAATGATTGATTCTATTCATTGGGTGTAGTCTTGAATTACACTTGTGATGTTATAGTCTTAATTTATTAGAAGTGATCCATGTTCTAACCAAAAAAATTCTTGTTCTGAGTCAATTTCACTTTAATAATACTTAAGCTAAAGTTTCCGTTGGAGTGTTGACTGGCAGAGTGGATTTAGCTTATAAAATCAATTTATTTTAATTTTTTACCCTAACTAGAACGTTTAGTGCCGTTTAATAATTTTGCCAAACATTACTTTTTTTTCCTAAACTTTTGAATTTCGCGCCTATTAATGTACATTTAAATTAACTGAAGTGTAAAATAGACCATAAGGGGCTTTACCAACGGCTTGGGTTGACTTAATCTCAATCAAGTATAGTATTTTTAAAATTTATTTGGGTTTAAATTCCAAAAATGTATATTTTTGGTTGAGTTTCGCGTTAATTACCATTAAGTTAAACTTTAGATTAAATTAAGTATGAAATAGAAAATATGGAGCTCTGCCAACGGCTTGAGTTGATTCAATCTTAATATAGTGCGAGTTGCAGCTTTTTGATTTTGAATTTTTTTTTGGTCTTCGGAAGCACGAAAAAAGTTTGAATAATAATAAAAAAGCCAAAGCCAAATGTTAGTAAAACGTTGATTGAAAATGGCCCTTAATTTAAAGACATGGATATAATCTCGGTTTACTGGCGAAAAGCTGCAATAATGGCTTTGGTATGATGGTTCAATATTCATTTCCATAAATTAGGGGCCAATTATGAAAATTTTATGAAAGAGGAAGGTTTCACTCCTAAATTAACATAATTGTTTTAGGGGCTATTTATTTTTTATTGAATCTTTTGGTTCGATTGTGTGGACAACAAAATTAATTATGAGATTTTAACATTGTGGCTTTTTTTTTTAATAAAATAGAACTTCTTGAAGTTGCTAATTCACAGTTTTATTATACAATATGAGGAATTTTATACTCCCTCGTAACCTTTCATTTTTTAACCTTAGCTTTTTTATCCTTTACTTCTTTGGCATGATTGGTTAATAGGTCGAAAGTCTTTGGAAATTTTCTAAAACATTTTCTTACTATCCGCGACCTCGGCTTCACCGCTCTACGTGTATGCCTTGCCGTAATATTGTAGTAGTCGACGGGGTCACGAGGCTGAACTTATTTTTAATTTAGGATACTAAAAGCGCCCCCAAGTGAGAAAATACGGCAAACTAAATTGGTTAAAAAAAATTCTCGCTTCACGATAGACACGGGCCTAGATATCTCGGAGGCTCCGGTCAGATCAAAAAATCTTGGAGCTCACTACGCTCCCTCACATAATTAAATTTATACGAATTGTTTTATGGTCTTTATATGAAACGACAGCAATTACTTTGCATTCTAAGCTGCGCACCAAAATAACACAATAGAATTTCTCCTTAAACCTTTAATTTTAATATCTTAGCTCAATTATAGCACAGACCATTAAAACATGTCCTATCTGAAAAACAGCCCTTCCTACCTGACCCTTTTAAATAGCTTGATTCGGTCATTTTCAGTCACTTTTAGGTACCTTTTTGCTTACAGTTTATTAATTATAAGTCACTTTTACATGTAAATCTAAATGAGTATCTGTGTGAGCCCTTTAGTTTTCGATTACATCTAGGTGCGATGTAACGCAATTTAAAGTATCTTACGTTAAAATTATCCGCACTTTAAATTTAATAATTTATGAGTCCTTTATAATCCTTTAATTTGATGATTCTGGTCCTATATATAATCCTTAAATTTTGCGAAGGGAATCTCATTTTGCGTACTAAAATAGAATTTTTGCCCTGCATTGATGTATAGGGGATTGAACCATGTCTGTGCAAGAAATCTTAGCAGAGAGCGGGGGCAAGACGCATTTGCTATAAAATATGAATGGGAAAAGTAGTAATATTTAAACGTTCGTGATGTTCTCATACTTTTTGAACGCTGAACACTCGAAAAGGGGCCCTAATTGTCAGGCTGTGGGCGGGCCCAACAAACGTTGTTACGCCACTGCCCTTAGGCACCCGCTGAGTAGGATATATTTGGTCAACCAATAATTAAACAGGGTCTTTCAGCCGGGCGATTCAAAAATTCTGTACTTTAGTCAGTACTCAGTAGATCAAATTCTAGTTTATTCGCTAAAATCGAGAAAATTAGTTAAAACAATCGATTTAGAACGACTAATTAAAACGGAAAAAGACTTATTCAACATCTAGTAAAATTAGTCGACGCCAATTTAAAATTTTCGCCCCCTTAGGCACCTTGAAAATGGCCATTTTTAGAATTTAAACGATTGAATTTTAATTATCAATGTCTCCTAACACAATATAGATTACAAATATAATTGTAATTAAACTAATTAATAAGATTAATCTTTATTTCTACCCTTTGGTAACCTCAAAACAGCCTAAACCAAATATGAAATATTTTCGACTTTTTAATCGCTTTTAAAAGTTCAATAAACGAGTCTTCAAATATCATATCAATCACGATACTAATCTTCATTAAAACTAGTTAATTATTTACATCCCCTTAATTAATGGCGTTACGTAAAAGGCTCTACAGGTGTCGGGAGTGAACTTAACTCCGCCCACAATTCTGTACTTTAGTCATCATAGGCCAATTTATGTTTCTTAATTATCCTGGCTTAATTCATTTAATTTTACCAATATAAACAAGTGGTATTATTAAAAAAAAATTACCATGTTTCACCCTCTGTAACTTTGCACTCTATTTCCTCAAGTAATCCTTATTAAAACCACTCCAAACCACCCTTAGGCACCCACTGAGTAGGATATATTTTGTCAACCAATAATCAAACCGGATCTTTCTGGCGGGTGAGTTGAAAAATTCGAGTTTATTCCTCTACTAATTTCCTTATCAGTCTCACCGATCATTTCCTTATACCCTTCGACCACTGCCAATGTCTTGTGTTCTCACGCCATAAAGTCGCCCACCTTTCTTCCTACTTTTTAAGCTTTTTGCCCATAGCAAAAGCTTTATACGGAGACCCCTGCAAGCAGGCTGGCTGGCTAGCTGGCAGGACGGCTGGCTGTTTCGCGTTCGCGTACATTTTCGTAAATTTAAATTACGCGGCAGAGCTCGCCGGAATTTGAATCTCCACCGCACTAGCGACATCTATACTAAATTCGATCATATTTTCGACGAGAAGATGCGGTCTCTCGGAGGTAGCGGGATTCGAACTGACGTTGCCGGTGTGAATATCCCTAGTTTCGGGTTTCGTTAAAGCCAATATCACACTGCAAAAAGCGTTAATATGCCTTGGGGCATATCTTGTTTTAATTTAGGTCCGACTCACTGTCGCCAACATCGTGAACCTTTCTTCTCATTTCTTCTCAACTCACCCTCGCCATAGTCCAATTATTTTTACCCTTTGACCCTTTTACTTTTATGGATTACTACTGTATTGGCAACCTTGCAAATGGTTTTAACGTAGGAGTGTTATATTTAAAAAAAGAACTTAAGGTAGGTCTAAGATGTGCGTCGTGCTATTGTTATTCATTCTTTACGTCATAAAAACTCAACGCGCGGAGACGCTTTATATTAGATTCTCGTAGCCATAGAAAATATATAGTGTGGGTTCCATATCCCCAGTAGCACGTGAAGTTCTAATGAGAGTTGGGATAGAGTCTCAGCAGTCGGGCTAGAGACGTACAATCTTGATATTATATTAGAGGTCAAATCACTTTGTTCGCCAACAGCGTTTATCAGTGTGATTCTACAAATTTTTCTGAGCTCTAATTATATGCGGTCTGCCGACACTCCTTTTGTTGGCCATTTTTTTAAGGAATACATTTCAACAAACCGATCATTCGGCCAACTTCTCTTTTGATGGTCTTATCGATTAGTCGGTTGGCAGTCTGCCCGGGAGTAGGGAGAAAAGGGGGGTTCTAACTCGCGGTACAACAATGTTATTTCTCATAGGGAACCATCCCTAGTAGCACTGCTGACGTAGGGCCTACATGGTCGGCTTTGTGTGTTACCGATGAGATGGTAAAAAGTCACTAATAAGTCGGGAGAGTAATAGTTTGAAAGTCGAAATGTCCGCCTGGAGGGACGACGGCCCGCCAGTTTTCCTACTGTTTTGAGGTTACTATAAAACGACTGTTGGCCGACTATATGTCGGCGTCATTATGCCTACCTAAAGCCACGCTCAATCCGACTATTTCGCGGCTTTTTAGTATAGGAACGGTAAATCGTCGGTAAAGGGCTGGCAGAGTAAGGGTTTGAGAGTCGAAATGTCCGCCTGGAGGGACGACGGCCCGCCGGTTTTCCTACTGTTTTGAGGCTACTATAAAACGACTGTTGGCCGACTATATGTCGGCGTCATTATACCTACCTAAAGCCGCGCTCAATCCGACGATTTCGCGGCTTTTTAGTATAGGAACGGTAAATCGTCGGTAAAGGGCTGGTAGAGTAAGGGTTTGAGAGTCGAAGTGTCCGCCCGGTGGGACGACGGCCCACTGGTTTACCGACTGATACGACACGAATGAAATACGACCCTCATCCAGCACGTTTGAGAGTCGACTTAACCGCCTGTCAGCAAGAGGTCCGACGCTTTTGCCACGATCAAGCCTTAACTCGAGGCTTCATTCGCTTATAGTAAAGGATACTGATACCTAGTATTGAAATTTCTTTAATACATTTTCAATGAACAACACTTAAGAATTTGTACTTTGAATATTTCAAGTAACATGCAGGTCAATTATAACAATTTCAAATATTAAACAATGTATTCGATATGACACGACTAGTCGAATGGAAATATTAGCTGCCTAGCTAATTGGTTTTAACAAAAAGTAAAATTTTTCAGGGCGAGTATAATATTTACATCAATTAAAGCATTTATTAATATTCATTGTTAATATCTTCGATGTGGCCAGTTACTATCTCTTAAATTACAAAAAACTTTATGAAAAATATACACTTACAGATTTTTTAAGGAAAAAGAAAAACATACAATTCTAAAGGGTATTACTTGACACATTTTTCTCTTAAAATGTTTGAAACCGCATAAAAATTCTCAAATTAAAACAAATTGAAATCTATTTTGGAATTCAGTATTATTTTCACAACCAAAAATCTCTAAAATACTTAATATATAAGGTTTTTGAACTCCAAGCGCCCCAAAACACTTGCTTCTTTTATATTCATAAACGTTTAAGTTTTGGTTTCACTTTCTATGGGTGTGGTTCCCAGCAGATGAGAAGCTAGGTTAAAAAGCAAAGGCTTATGCATAAAACTGGTTGTAAGATAAATTGATAATTCAATAACAAAGTTCAAACCTTACGTGACAAACGAAGACGTTTCTAGTTTATATAGTGTGACAAAGAACCTTAGCGATGTAATTAAAAGTTAGCAAGCCTATAACTAATCATTTTCGACCACAAAAATCTCGTGACCATACCGACTAGCGGGAAGGAGTTGGTAATCAATTGGCAAAAATGGGTTACATGTTTTGGACGGTAGGCAAGCCTACTTTAAACCATCTCAGTTCCAACTGTCGGATAAATGTCGGTTACAAAACGGCCTAAGCATAACTTTGCTTTTAATTTTACTCTTCTTAAACGTCACAATACCGACTAGCGCAAGAGAGTCGGTAATCAATTGGCAAAAAATAAGTTGGAATTTTCTAGACGGTAGGCAAGCCTACTTTAAACCATCTCTGTTCCAACTGTCAGATAGATGTCGGCATTGCCAACTAAAAGAAGTAGTCGGCTTCATGAGTCGGAAAAGTGTCGGAATAAGCAGTGGCGGCGCTACATTAAGGCTAAGTAGGCTATAACCTACCTGACAATTAGACAGGGGCACCAAAATTGAGGAGTAGGGGCCCAAAAACCTCAAAAAAATGAGGAATGAAAGGGAAAATTTCGGTATTAAAATATCTCCAAGGTTAATCTGCTATGTAAAATAGTAAAGATAAAAATTCAGTTTCTAGAGGCGATCCATCGCCTCTCTCCCCCACACGGCAGAGGCAGCTCCATCCACTGTCAGTCGATGAGTCGACATTAGAGGGGAAGTTTTTATTAGCATTGACCAGCAACAGGGTAAAAATTCAAAGTTGTATATAAGAACAGAATTTTATAGCACTTCAGTCTGAACAAGTATAGTCTCTTACTCTTTGAAACGAAAGTATGTCATAGTCTAAACGCTTGCTTAGCAGACTGCCTTGCCTGTTCATTGAAAAGAAGTATCAGAAAAGAGTTATTTGGTGCTCAAAAGAGTAAACAAAAACGGACAAGACAATCAGACATTGAGAAACAAGAAAAAACAATGAGCAATTTCTTTAAAAGAAGCAAAACTGATTTAAAACTATGAGGTAAACATTAAAAATTTTAATTTTTTTTAATAAACTTGTGATAGATGGGGGTGGAAAACTTAAAAGCCCTGCTAGGGGCCCTAAAGCTACCTTCAGCCTACACTGGAAAAAATTCAGGCGCCGCCACTGGGAATAAGCATGGTACAGCTGACTGGACCGTAAACCGACTATTCGACCTTTAACCGACTGTTATGCGGAAGGCTTGTGCTACTGGGGAGATAGTGGCTGTCTATTAGCTCCATGGTTATTGGTCCCCATAATAGGGCCCGAATTCGGTTTATGTCAGTTTTTTTAAGGCTAGATATACCATTGAAAGGTGTAATGGATGTCTAAAGCAACGTTTTCGGTGTTTGCTAAAGGCTAGGGCTCTCCATTACAATCCGAAATTCGAGGCACAAATCGTTATGGCATGTGTTGTTTTACATAACATGTGTATGGCGAATGGCCTTTGGGAAGACATTGGCGTAGAAGTCGAAGATATCCCATATGTGTTAGCGTGTTACTATAAAAGATGGGAATTAAGAAAATTAACAAATCAGAAAGTGTTTTTAATGATAAAAATCAATACTTAAACTTAATTTTTCATATTGAAACTAAGGGAAGGCACGTCTATGGACTGTTATCTTTCATTTAAGATGGTACCCAAACGTAACGAGTGAACAGTTTTTTTATGCACTATCCCAATTAAGGTCATTTTTCAAAAAAATCCCATGCTACCTCTATGGAAGAATATAGTATTTTTCACGAAATGTCTGATTCATTTTATGGATTCTAAAACCACCCTTAGCAACTTAATTTTTTTATTAAATTAACTATTAGATGGATCTTTATGAAATTGTAATTACAAAATTAGGGCCCGAATTTTAGTTCACTGGCAAAATTTCAAAGCAGCAAACACAATACGAAAAAAGCTACGGTCAATCAAAAAACCCTCCTTTAGCATTAGAAAGAGAGAGACCGCTCTCCTAGAATAACGCTAAGTGACGACTCCCTCGTTAGAGATTCTTTCTTACTCAAACACCTCCATCTAGTAGATTTCCTAAACCAGATTTTACCAGTAAACATTTCATGTTAAAACAGGACTTCACTCGCTCGGTAAAAAATCACTTTCAAACGGATATATAATTTTCATTCTCTGAGTGAGAGTGAAGTTCTCGAATTTTTATATTTGAAAGGCCTTAAGAGTGATTTCGTCTCGACTTATGAAAGTCACTCCCGACAAATGAAAGAGGCATTGGTGAAAGAAACCTTATCACTCTTTTAGTAAATATTATTTCGCGAGAGTGAGATATTGTAATTCACGTGCATGAAACTCTCAAGCCACAAGTGCTAACAAGTCACTCATTCTTGTCTCACTCTTTCGGCGCGAGAGACTTCTTTAAGAGAGACGAAAAATCTTTCGCAATGCGAGTGACACTCGCGATTTACCAGCCCTCCTTAAGCCTTGGTGTAGAGGGACATTGACCTTGCCCATCAGCCCGCCCCTTTCTCAACGCTAAGCCTTGGTCCCATAAGCGGCCTTAAATGAACGAGTACTCAATACTTTAGGCTCTAGAATACAAATCCAATTATGAACTTTTCGAAAAGAAGGCAAAAAATTTGACATCAGAAAAAGCTGTTACAATTCCAAGTGAGAAGGTTGTCAGTATACCAAAATCACTTGATGATGCTGAAGATGATTTAGACGACATCGTTCTGTTTCAAACACCAGCTTACGACCTCGCCGAATACGCTTACATAAAAGGTAATTACGTTGAAACTTGAAAGTGATCACGAAAATGATTCGGAATTTGGTGTGACGAAAAATAGGTCAAAGGTTGGCAAGAAAGGTAATGGAACGGTGAAGAAATCCAGGAAGTCACAAGAAAATACATCTGTCCCGTCAACCCAAGAACAAATCGACAATTTAAACGAAAAGATAGCGAAAGCTGAGAATTTTAAGTTAAACATCGAATATAATGATGAAAACAGTTCCCGTAGATACTATAACAAATTTCTATGGATCGGAATTTGACAAAAACCGCCTGTTGTTACACAGAGACATGCTTCTAGATGCTGCGACGTCTGAAAAAAAGACGCTTTGTCATGTAGCTGATGTCATTTTGCTTTTACTTGAGCGCGAATCGCTTAAGACCATGCTTTCAGAACTAACTAAGCTTTTAAGAGTTTTGCTAACGTTACCGGTAAGCTCTGCCACTGCAGAAAGATCTTTTAGCGCTTTAAAAAGGCCAAAAACATATTTACGAAACACTGTGGGCCAACTGAGGTTAAACAACTTGGCTATGATACACATTTATAAAGGTTTGGCTGACAACATTCCCCTTAATATTCTAGTGAATAATTTTATCGATAAAAGCGATATTAGGAAAAATACATTCCATAAAACAAATATTTAGCGCATCAATTTTGGCAAGCAGCATGACGATTTTAAATGCCGCATTTGTGATCGGAAATTTAAGATAAAATATACGTTGGAAAGGCACATCCGCTCTTAAAGTTCCAGAAATTTTTTAAATAGCGTTTGTGCGTCTGCTTTAGGAACTTTCACTAGTCACAAAGACATTTTTTTCTTTTGGGGGCTGTTTTGACTATTTTCACCAGATCCTCCAGATTAACGTTATCAAAAATGTTTCGTTTCTTTGACTTTGAAAGACTGTTTTTTCATTTGCGACTGGTTTGACTAGATCCTTCTGATTATCGTTTTCAAAAACGTTTAGTTTCTTTAATACTGAATTTGAAAGACGTTTTTGTTCTTTTGCGTCTTTTTTGGCTGAACTTGTGACTATTTTGATTTGGTCCTCGTGATTTTCGTTTTCAAAAAGGTTTGGTTTCTTTAATATTAATTTTGATGTGACTATTTCAACTGGGTCATCATCATTTTGAAAAAGTTTTCGTTTTTTTAAGGTTGGTTTTAAAACAGATTTTTCTTCTTTTGAGGCTTTTTTGACTGAGATACTTTGTTTCGAGTTTATTTTGTTTGAATTGGATCAGAAGTTTTCCTTTTATTTGTACTTTTTGTGTTTGATTTTTCTACCTTATTTGACCCCGATGAAATGGTATACAGCTGGTCTCTTAATAGTTGACCTCCTTGGCCACGGTCTTTGTTTTTCCTGTCTTTTATATCACATTTAGCTAAGATTATATCGTTTAAAAGTGCATGGCCCATCTTCCTTAAGTGTAAAATTCTAAATTCTTCAAGAACCTCTTGTGGGAAGCTGCATTTCTCAAAATCTTCTATTGATAACACAGCTGAATAAAACATTTCTTTCAAAGTTTCATTACATTTAAGAAGATTCATTGTGTTTTCTAAAACAGAACAAATTATTAGTAAAAAGCTATGACTATCAGTTTCTAACAAACTTACTTATGACATTCCTCTCATCCATTTTGCTAATACTTCTGTAATGGGCAGCAATGATATTAGCTACTTCATTTGCATACTGAACAAGTGATTCATGCAAGAACTACATGCCACCATTGTCTCTGTTATGCATAGCTTTTGGTATTGTATTGGCAGATTTAATGGGATCACAAAGTAGCTGAGAAATTTTTAAAAGATGTGAGGCTTTATTGACTTGGGAGAAAGAGAGGTTTGAATTGTTCATTCGCGCCTTTTTACCTTTAAAAATTTCCCCAAGGGTCCCCCCCCTAATCTGTAAGCTGCGTCTAGAATGTCTGTTTCTTTGTGCCTCAAAGATACATTTTCAATATTTGCACCAGCGCTTGCATTGCCTTCTGATCCAGATAAGAGCTCAGATTGTACATTTGTTTGTTGTTGGTTATAGCAATCAAGAATTGCATGCCCCATCCAATTCAAAATGATCACTATGTCCTCAATGACTCCGTCAGATTTAGAATTAAAATTTTTCCGCACAATTTCTATTATTTCCGCCTGACTTGATTGATCTTCACTTTTGTCAAACCTAAAGGCTAAAGATATCACATCAGTTCTCCACTGTTGCCAAGAATTTAATAACAATCCATAGTTTTCATTAACTGTGTTAACTTCTTTCATCTTCATTAACTCGAAAAACATTATCTGCGATACTTTTTCTAGTTCACCTGTTGTTCTTAATTTGGAAAACAACTCATAACGATTTTTGTAACTGGAAATCACTTTGAATTCCTCCTTAGAATGTTTTAATATATCGTTTAGGTCCATTTCAAATTCTAAAATTTAATGTAATCATAAAGAATATTATACTTTAATAATTAGACTATTATTAAGTTTAAATTATATAAATAAAATACATACTGAACAACGTTTTCGGTCAGAGATCAGAGAACCAACATAAACAAGAGCAGACGAACTTTAGAAAATAGTTTAGTTTGTCATGTGATCTGTGTTTCTCCGCGGTTTACCGTCAAAAAGTGTGGTTAATGCGAGGCACGAAAAATCACGTAAAGTGACGCCTCATAAAATACATAGAGAAACCTACTTTCCCCTATTTACTTCTGCTCCATGGTTATTGGTCCCCATAATAGGACTCGAAGAGGGTACCCTAGAATTTCGGTTTATGACAGATTTTTTAAGGCTAGATGTACCATTGAAAGGTGTAATGGATGTCTAAAGCAACGCTTTCGGTGTTTGCTAAAGGCTAAGGCTCTCCATTACAATCCGAAATTCGCGGCACATATCATTATGGCATGTGTTGTTTTACATAACATGTGTATGGCGAATGGGCTGTGGGAAGACATTGACGTAGAAGACGAAGATGCCCCATATGTGTTAGCGTGTTACTATAGAAGATGGAAATTAAGAAAAATAACAAAACAGAAATTTAATGCTCGTCGTTCGCTCGGAAAACTTTATTCTTTCAATTAACACCTGTTTATCTTGTTATAAATATGACAAAAATAATACAATAAAGACAACGAATGTTGGAGAACTTTGAATACACTTATCTAAACTTAACATCCTTCGTAAAGTTTTTATTTAATTTAATCCTTAATAATTTCTTATCACATTATACAAGCCGTCGATATTTTGTATTTAAATACGGAACTTTTTGTAATAAAATGGTAAGCGCAAAATGACTAGCAACGGTAGTACGTAGACGAAAGCCACTTAAATTTACTCGTGGCTCGGGGCCAAGCGTCCGAGTTAAATTTCACCTTCAAGGAAATGGTTAACACCATACAAGTCATGCACAACATGTACTTTAATGATATGGTATGCAGGAAGGGAAGGGGTGTCGTGGAGGTACATCTCCTATACTTCTCGAATGTAAGAAAACTGAATGAAAAATTCTGCAAATGCGGTGGGGTGATGGACGTGAGTTATACAAGAATCTTTTATTTATAGATAAAGAGAATGAAAATGTAATAAATAAGTGGGTATGCGTGCTGTTAGGTGCAGCTATGGGATCCGAGAACCTCCACTGAGAACCGAGCGCGGGGGGAGATGGATGTAACAACATCGTCCCCATCCGGAGTTCCTGTTGCACCTCTCCAACTTCAGGAATTCGCAGTCACCGTACCATCAATGGCACCACCACCAACTCAGCCGCCACCACTAAGACGGTATAGGGGTCAAAAGAGGCTCAGTTTCCAACAACCAACGGAGGATACTAGACCATCCCTAGAGGATGGATTGGTGGACGGTGACGGTATTTCAAGTTTATTTTGAATAAAAATGAAATAAAAAAAAACAATTTAAGAAAATAAAATATTTTCCCAATTGGATAAAAAATTACTAATTGTATATTTGCTTGAAGCGAAGCATACATTTTCTTTTCTTATTTAATTGCTGTTAAATATGCAAAGTTATCATAATATTATTGCAATGGGTATTACTAGTTTTTGAAAGACCACCTTTTAGACATTATTAACAGGAAATATATTACTAGCAAACTGCAGACGAAGCCCCAAAAAAATTGTCTTTGTATACCATAACTACAAAGTCATTGCTAAATGGGACATATTTCTTGGGCCAGTTCTGAACCAACGAAATTTTAATATATATAGTTTTTTTTAAAAAATAGTCCAATTCTATTGACCTTATGGCAGTAGTAGATGCTAATTACATATTTATAACCAATGATGTTGGGGGATTCAAAATATTTATAAAAAACTAAGGTTAATTGAAAGTAAATAAAAAATTACGGTCGCTATACGAGGTCCAGGTTTACCTCCAGAAAAATAATACAGCTAACCTAACCAGGCCGAGAGTCAATCTCAGTTTTCCCTTAGGAGTTTATCTCCCAAGCCTATAAACTACTAAACCGTATAATTTTTGATACCCAAGGGAGGACGCGAGATCAATCGACCGATCTATTTTGATCCACCATGGGCGCAAAACCAAAACCACGGAAAGAAAGGACCCAGTCAACACTGGAAAAAGAAAATTGTGATAACCCCTGTTAAACATTATAAGGTTTGTTCCTCTTATTATTCTCACTGGATTTAAACAGTCTTTTCATTTCACTTGTTTTATGGCCCGCGGGTATCTGTTCCCTTATCTAGAAATTATCTATGGAGGGTTACAACGTGAAATTTATTCATTAGTTACGAGCTAATGTTAACAAAACTCAATTTGGTTATTCTAAGCATAAGGGTCATGTTTTTCGCCGCGAAAACGAAAAAAGGGCGTTAGAGGATTGTACCAACCGCCCTGTGAAAGGACTTCATACGAAAATTGCCCGGAAATCTGTTGATGACCAAAAAATGCATACTAAAGTAGTTTTGATGATGGCCAAAGATGGTGAAGGTTTCCGAGGTATGATGGAGACTGCTGCTACAGATATTAACATTCCAAGTCGTCGAACCATGATTAGGGACATAGGGATTGTCTACAACAACCATCAGCCACGATTAAAGGTACGACATTTCAGATAAAAATGTGTGCTTCGATTAATCTATCATAATTTCTAGAATATCTTCCAATTTTTGGGGGGCAAACAACTGCACTTAACGCTTGGTTTGTGGAGTAGTAGGATGAAGGAGTCCGTGCTTGGTGTGAGGAAGTAGTACATTGATGAAAATTTTTATTTTCAAAACCAACTGGTCTCTTTTGTCCATTTTCCCGAGGATCATACTGGTGTAAACTTTTTAAAGAATGAACAACCAATTGACTTGAACCGAGGGGAAGGACAAGAATCAGACTTTGTAGATGAGGAGGACTTTCACGAGGGGCTAGTCATTCGCCAAAATTTTGTACACCTGATTACTGATTTCTGAATTTTTATATGAATTCCTATGATTACTGGACGAATTCCTTGATTTCTGTGAATACGATTATTTTCGGTGATTTCCATAATCATTACACTGATTTCCCGTTATTGCCGCGGATTACTTGTGATTTCCGTTTGAATTCCAATGAATTCCGGTGATTTTTTGGTGAATGCCGTGATTACCACTGGATTCCTCGTGAATTTCGATGAATACAGTGATTATTTCTATTTCAATTGAATATGATTTTTATTTTGGATTTTCAAATTCCTCCATTGATTATGCGTGTTATTTCATGAAAGGCGTGATTACCGAGGTGATTACAAAAGATTACTAGTAAATCATGTGATTATTTCTAATTTTCTCAAGATTTCACGTGATTTCCATTGATTATCGGAAATTTCTGATTACCTTTGACTACCCGCAGGAATGATTTTGATTACTGATGATTTTCAAAGAATTCTAGAAATCAAGTAATCGATTTCTGCGGTTTTGTACACCTGTTTATTCAAGTGACTAACCCCTCGGACTTTCATGTCGAAGATAGTGACATTGATTTTCCGCAAACCAATTGGAAAGGGAAGCGATGTGTTGCTCACTCAGTGCAACTTGTAGTAAATGCATCCTTGAAAAAATGCAAAAAATCCAACAGAATGAGCACAAAGGTAAACCAATGGATAAATTGGCCTCGTCGCTCCCCAAAGTGGAAATTCTCCTTCAAATCACGGTCACCACGAAAAAAAACCTTTAACTAGTTGGCTTGACAAGGTGGAAGCCTTTCTTCAACGCTGAGGAGAGGCTTTAAATTGTAAATGTTTTAATTATATATACTTAATTATTGTTTTCCCGGGAGTGACTGTTTTTTTTTTTCTTTCTTTTCTTTTAACCTGACATGTAAGAAGTGTTAAAAATAACAATTAATTAAGCAAACCCCTGAAGGATTGCCCTTACCAAAACACAATGATATTCATATCCTCAAGGAAATGCACGCTTTGCTGGAGCCGTTTAAGGCTGCAACCGATATATTCCAATCAGCAAGCCCAGTAGCCTCTTTGGTTTTCCCAAAGCTTTTGCTTTGTTTCGAAAAGACGCCATGTCCTTATCTTGTGGATTTAAAGGATAAACTTTTGCAGCACATGGCAAAGCGTTTTGCAGAAGAGGTTGTTGATGAAGATTATGTGATTGCTTCCCTTCTGAACTTCAGAGTGAAATCCTCCGTATTCAAAGGTATACTTCGATTAGTTTTGTTGTATTGAGATTATAACAACTGAAAGCATCTACCATTATTTCAAGCCCGTACAGCAATTCAGAGTGGAAAGACTCTTTTCATTATTTAAGTGCCCGGACGAAGCAATAGCGTTGGAAATAATAACGCGAAAACTGGATGTTATGCTTCTAAGCAAAGATCTTGATGAGGTCCGAGATGTCTTCACTGAACGTATGAATAGGAATATTAAGCCACTGACTGTTTCTTATATTGAGAAACACAAGGATTGGGATGCCTGTATTCCTTAGTTGGGATTCGCCTTAAGGTTGGCTGAAAACAGCTTGACTGGGTTGACGCCCCCGGCGATGAATTTCAGTAGGGAGCTCTGCGCTTCGATAGATTGGCAATTCGAACCGGTAAATATTTATCAGAACCAAAGCCCAGATCTGTTTGCCGAAAGACTGAAAGTTAGGCTGCATGACGTCATCGATCATGTAAAGCTTAATATGCAGGACTCGAAGCTGAAGCAGAAACTGCACTACAACAAGCGTCGGAGACACGTGTATTTTCGACGACCTTGTTTTGTGCCGTACGAACTTTCCGATGCGAGTCGTGGTTTCACTTCTTCACTCGCGAAAAAAAAAGACGGCCCTTTCGTCGTACAGGAAAGAACTACTCCGTTGTCGTACAGGTTGGAGGACGAAACTACGCAAAAATTCGTTGGTATCCCTCACGTTTTAAACCTGAAACGGTACACTCCACCTTGGACGGGAGACTCTCAGCAGGATAGCAAAATCGCCGGTGAATATTCACCTGCCGATATAGCTAATCCTAAACGTAGGAGGAGAGAGCGAAAAGAGTGCTCCTTGCCATACCTACAATTTACGTTCCACCAAAGGAAACCCTCTGTATCGTTTTTGGGTGGGGGTAATCATGACACTCTTTTCATTTAACCCTTGGGACATTGAGAAGTGGTCGGTATGTCGGACCAATCGAAATTATAAAAAAACGTCTTGGTTTGGACCAAGGCCGAAAAACAAAGGATATATGTGTGTGACTGAAGTTTCAGATATTGCAATTGTTTTAGTTATTTTTAACCATTTAATCCTTAATCAATAATAAATTCAATCAAATGATTTTACTGTTAATCGATCCATTTCCTCTAAATTAATTGAAAAAAATTACATATCTACGCTTTTTCAAGAACAATTACATTTTCCGAAAACATTTTATCATGAAATTAATTATTTTGAAGAGAGTACGTGTTGAGATATCAACATTGAATATTTGAAATATTCTACTGACTTTCTAAAAAGAGTAAGCTAACTTTGACATAATACGAAAGGAAAATGTAAATATTTAATAGTGGATGCCAAACAAGGGTGTTTCACGAATTTATAGATTTAATTTCGTTAATCGAAATGCTACATTTCTATTGTCGCCTCTATGAAGAAGAGATTGCTCTGCAATTTCCCTCTCCGTGCTTTACAATTTCTTGGTCATAATTCAGTCTTCATTTGAAACGTCACCACCCCTTTCTACATTGTTGGCGCTACTTGCACACCGGTTACGTATTACGTGTAATCATTTTAGTACGCATAAAGACCATTTCGGAAAACACACAGGGGCGAGGCCACCATTGGGGTATTCTCCCTCGCACCATGGGTCACCGCCAGACTGTGCCAAAGTTGACTACAGGCAGGAGGCTAGTCAACTCGCACTGCCTATAGCGGTGCTTCTAGGCGAGAGAGAGAGAGAGAGAGAGAGAGAGAGAGAGAGAGAGAGAGAGAGAGAGAGAGAGAGAGAGAGAGAGAGAGAGAGAGAGAGAGGACCCTAATGGCGGCATCACCCTTGTGTTTTAGTTTCTCTGTATGTAATTTCTAAAATGGTCTTCTCACTTACAAATGTACACAGATTACACTGAGTGATCGGTCCTTCAGGCGCTAGCGAGTGTCAAGCCACAACCATAATCATTCATGTACACGAATGTTTTATAGTGGTTCTGTTCCAGATTATATTTATACCGATATCATATTATTCCTGTGCTACAGAGAGCCACCTACTAAAAGAAACCACACAGGATAAACATTTTTGCTTTGTCTTAAGAAGACGACATTAGTTTATAAATTAATTTGAGAAAAAAGTTGTTTATCATATTTTCTTGAACATCAGTGTTCTCAGAAACTACTACAGATTTGATTTTTTTGTGCAAACTTGAAAATTTGTCAAGCCAGCAACAATTAAAATTATGTCCGTCAAAGTGCTTACAAGTTAGTGAGTAACGGCACGTACTCCTTTCAAAATAATTAATTTCATGATAAAATGTTTTCGGAAAATGTAATTGTTCTTGAAAAAGCGTAGATATGTAATTTTTTCAACTAATTTAGAGGGAATGGATCGATTAACAGTAAAATCAGTTGATTGAATTTAATATTGATTAAGGATTAAATGGATAAAAATAACTAAAACAATTGCAATATCTGGAACTTTAGTCAAATGATAAACCTCACACATATCGTTTGTTTTTTCGGCCTTGGTCCAAACCAAGACGTTTTTTATAATATCTGGCACTTCAGTCTTATTGTAATTAAAATTTGAATAATTTTATATTTGCTTTACGGTCATACGTTTAGGGTTGATCTATTTCTAATTGCTTAACGAAGTACTTAATTATCGTTAATTACATTTAACTTATATCCAATAACATTGATTTCGATAAGCATATAATGTTGTACTTTATTTATGAAAGAAGTTTAAAAACAACGGTATTTGAAATATGGAAGAAAAATATTTGTTTCGTACACTGTATACATACATATACAGTCTTGTAGAGATCAGACCAACAGCTTCTCTTATGTACAACCCCCAATACTGCCAACGGGTGATGTCATGCTAAATTATACAGGGTGTAAATAAATGTTTAGAATTTATGTTTTATTGTATGCGAGTGACAAGGCACACAAAGAATACAGGAGAATATGCCTGAATGCAACAAAATATTTTAAAGCACAGCCCTACGATTAGTCTTAGAACCTGGGCCTCAAATTGCAACCTCTAAACTGTTCGGTAAACAACTTAACGTAAATATTCGAAGTATCTACCATTATGGTTGAGGCACTCTTCCAGACGACTGTCCGTGTCTTGCATTACATTTGCAACCACTAAACTCATGATGCATGGTAAGACTAATGGTATTGCCGTCTTAGGTACTTCTCGACCGTTAAGGCTTGATGTAAGGGGATATGATTATGCCGGTAGTAATGCCCTTGTAAACTGGCACGAACAGTAGAATGGCACAGTGGGACTTCTTGTTCCTCCGCTCTAATACTAGCATGAGATTGGCTTCAAAACTTTCCACGATGCCAAAGTCTGGCTTCAAAACTTTCTATGATGTCAAAGTCTGGCTTCAAAACTTTCTACGATGTCAAAGTCTTGCTGCAAAACTTTCTACGATGTCAAAGTCTCTATCCTCATTACAGACTATACAGTCTCTTCTACATTCATAATCTTGCACTACTGAAATCAGGAAAGTCCTCGCACCCAAATGTTGTCGGTGTGGAGACCGTTCAGCATAAAGCACTGCCTTTAGTTGAACCAGAGAGAATTTTACTTATGTGTAAAATTCTCTCTGGTTGAACGTTACCGCGACCATCACCCAAAATAAACGTGCTGTCCAGTTTTTCCTGGTTAGAATAAGTTGGCATTTTGCTACGAAACGAGACCAACTACTGTAATTCTACTACTTAGCTACACTGGAAGACCCTGTATATCTGAAGAAACAGGAAGTTCCTCAAAACGCTCAAAGTTGAGTTTTCAAAGATTGTCAGCTTGAGCAGGTCATGGTGTGTATAATGGTGAAGGTCGCTTTAACGTTCGACATGTGACACCGCGGTATGTTTTTGGTCCTCCAATGTCCTGACCCTTTAGGTCCAAACAATTACCATCCTGTTTTTCGGCTCAGCGTTGCGGTATTGCCGGTCCCATTAGAAATACAAGGTCTGTAGTGTTACAATTGTAACGATACGCCTGTTAAAAAGGCACAAATACTAAAAAAAGAAACCATTGTAATAATGGTTGGCTCCCTAACCTTAAACCTTAAACAAAATAAAGAAAACATAAAGGTTTCTTTGGGAATAACTTTGAAGCAGAAGGTCAGAGGTGTCTGTGGAACCGAGAAAAAAGGCCGTAGTGAAAACTAATCGTCGTTACGTAGCAGTTAGGATCGAATTTAATTAGTTAGTCTCGTCTCTTAGCAAAATGCCAGTGTATTCAAAACAGGGCAAATTGAACATATTGTTTACGAGGATTACCCAAGACGGCAAAACCTTTGCGTGAACTAATTGAAGCCGATCCATTATTTTTAGAAAGGTACTGTTCTCTAACGAGGCTATTTAGGGATGGTACCTTATACCGTCAAAACTCATAACGTGCATTTTTGGGAGGGCATTCTTGGACACCAAATTATCGGACCCTTTTTCTTGATAAGAAAATCTATCAAGGCATTTACTTGGACTTCCTGCGTCATGAGTTCGTTGCTTGTAAAGTTATTGCAAGACATGGACAGATGAAGAGTGCCTGCACCACAATAGTAATCACATTGAACATTTACGTTGACGTTGATGTGTCCCAAACAGATTGAAGCATGGAACTAACTAACGCTAGGGACGGTCCGCACCGATAGAACTCGCATTAGTCTCTCTGAGAAACATTCGTTGATAAACCCTCCCGCTTCTAACTCCCCCTCCTGAAATTTGGTGATTCAAAACGGAAATGGGCTAGATTCTTAACGCCACCTATAATTTAGTTTTCGTACTTATATACGGGATCTGCTGTAGAAGTCGTCTGCTATGTTGTTTTTAAATAATTATAAATATGGTGAGACCTAAGATTTGTGTGTATCATGATTGTAGAAGTGACAATCGCCAAGCTCATAAACAGTACATGAAAGATGTAGATTTTACCCCATTTCCTAAACCTAAGCGTAATTTTGAAATTTGTAAGCAATGGATAGAATGGTTAGGTAGGAAAGACTACCCCATTGAACGTGTCAATAGAAACACATATTTATGCACAAAGCATTTTGTTGGTGGATATGGTCCGACTGCGCAATATCCAAACCCAATTCACAATGCTAAAGTAAGTGTAAATTAAAATCAAAAGGTTATTTAGTATTTGCTATATAATTCAATGTATTATTCAGGAGTATGTTTCAATCCTAAAACCAATTGGGATTGCTCCACCTCCAGATGTCGAATTGTTGGATGATCTTAATATCGAAGCCAACGATGATGCATCCCCAGGGACACATATTCAAGCTCCACCAACTCAATTGAGGGATATTCAAGCTCCACCAACTCAATTGAGGGATATTCAAGCTCCACTAACTCAATTGAGGGATATTCAAGCTCCACCAACTCAATTGAGGGATATTCAAGCTCCACCAACTCAATTGAGGGATATTCAAGCTCCACCAACTCAATTGAGGGATATTCAAGCTCCACCAACTCAATTGAGGGATATTCAAGCTCCACCAACTCAATTGAGGGATATTCAAGCTCCACCAACTCAATTGAGGGATATTCAAGCTCCACCAACTCAATTGAGGGATATTCAAGCTCCACCAACTCAATTGAGGGATATTCAAGCTCCACCAACTCAATTGAGGGATATTCAAGCTCCACCAACTCAATTGAGGGATATTCAAGCTCCACTAACTCAATTGATGGTTATTCAAGCTCAAACAACGGAAGCTGGCATTCAATCAACAGGTGACAACTCAACTGCAAAAGATGTAATCCCATCTTCTTATCAAAAGGAAGGTTACGACGACAATGTCTCAACTAGAGACTTAAAAAATATCTTCAGCGTGTGTTCCTCCCCTTGGTAATTAACTTTTCTAGATAGCTGTTTGAAAGTTAGAATGGTAGATGAAGAAGTCGGACATGTTGTTATGTGCATAGTTATTGATGAATCCTTAAAAGCAAGCTTTGAAATATTAGGCAAATCCATCACAGAAAGCTCCGTTTTGAGTAAATTACCTCAACAAATTGATAATCAAAATTCGTTAGAACAATGTCTCAAAAACTTAAAGGATAATTTTCAGGTTTGCAAAGGGAATCCTGATAAAGATTACGTGAAAATATATTCAAACCATCAGCTTAAGACTGGTTTTCAAGATTCGAGTTTAATGGCAGTCCATAGCCAAAAGTGTTGTTTACAAATTCCGGCTAGTATTGTAAAACTACGCTGTTTTTACTTCATCAAACAGAGGGCTAGTTTTCGCAATATATTGTACAAAGAAAGAAAAAAAGCTGTGTCTAACATTTCTCATTTCAAAAACTTAAGTAAAAGTTTACTTGTTGAAAACCTCAGAAATAGCAAAAAAAAGGAAACTATGCTTAAAACTAAAGTGAAACGTCTAGAAAAAAGACTTCAAAAAGAAATCAAGAAGGAGGGAAAAGACCTGGAGGATGATGATCATGAAGAACTGCTGGATATTTTGGAAAAGAAGGTTAAATCGGATATTGATAATAAGATAGAAGATTTCCCAGCCCTGTTCTTAAAAACACAGTTGAAAATGCTCCAAAACAAGCACGCAAACAGAATAAGTTGGCACCCAGTTATAGTTTAGTGGTGCCTCTATATGCATGGAAAGTCAGGGGCCTTGTATGATGTCTTACAAAAGTCGAAAATATTGCAGTTGCCTTCAAAATCAACACTTAAACGTCATTCTGCAAACATTGGAACGAGCTCAGGATTTCATAGAAGCCACTTTATTAAAATGCAAAATGAATTCAATAAAGTGAAGAAAACAGCTCAATCACAGATTGAGCCAGAGCATTTTGCGCTCCTATTAGACGAAATTAAAATTGAAGAAGACCTGGTGTATAGAGTGGAAATAGGGAACATTATTGGCTACACACGATTAAATAACTACAATGAAAAAATTGAACAAATTAGAAATAAAACATACAAAGAAAAGCCTATCGCCACTCACGCGCTGCAGTTCATGATCAGAGGCCTGACAACTGGATTTAAATATTCATTCGCGCACTTTGGGACAGCGTCACTCACAGCTGAAACACTAGACTTAAATTTTTGAAGCTATTTCAAAAGTAGAGGCTTGTGGATTCAAAATTCTTGCTGTAGTAGGAGACGGCGCAGCAACAACCGCAAATGTTTTAAGATGAATACAGGAGACGGTGGATACAAGCGAGATAATCGTTACAGCTCGGATAAAACGCCACTTTATTTTATTTGCGATGTACAACATTTAATAAAGACCACCCGAAATTGTCTCGCTAATAGTACATAAACTTGTAAATATCGCTTGCTACAAATTCATGGAGAAACAATAACGTGGAATACAATACGCGCGGTTTACAAAAGAGACATGGAAAAGTCGACCAAATTGCGAAAATTGCATAAACTGACCTCTGATCACATCAATTTGGAGAATCGAATGAAAGTCAAACTAGCTACGCAAGTACTCAGTCAATCAGTTGCAAATGCCATAAAGGTGGAGTTTCCTGGCCAGTACACCGAGACTGTTCGATTTGTTGAAACATTTAATAAGTGGTTCGACATAATGAATGTAGGGCATCTCTTAAAGGGTTATCATGTCAGCAATCCAAACCTCAATCCTTTCAGAGACGTTACTGACACAAGATTGGATTGGTTAAAAAACACTTTTCTCCCCTACCTTGATGAATGGGAACAGTATGTAGAAAGTCAAGAAGCCAGTAGGGCAATAAAGAAGAGAATGCTACTAACACAAGAAACTATCTGGACTGCGTCAAATAAGTAAGATAAAACTGTTGGTAAAATGAATGGTTAAAGTGATTAACCCCCCCCCCCCTTCCCTTTTTTTGTTCAATAGCTAAATGTGTTTTGGAAATAGTTCCACTGCTACTTGAAAAAGGAGCTCAGTTTGTTTTAACGGCACACTTGAATCAAGACCCACTGGAACAAATGTTCAGCATGGTTCGGCAATTGTGCAAAGCAGGACGAAGCCCTAACTTGTATCAATTCTCAAGAAGTTCCCAAACACTACAAACGCTAAAAGAAGGAAAATTAATTCTCAAATCAATGAGTGGGGCAAACACTGAAGAAAGTGAGGCGTTCCCTGATGATTCATTTTAAAAAGTATCACAATTGAGGGTTTCTACGAACCCTGCAATTATTTTATTGACTTGCACTTAAAAAATATTCACAGTAGCTTACTATAACAATGTATTAATTAATACTGTATTAATGTTAAATCACAATGATATGTTTTTTATAAACTTCATATTTTACGTCTGATTTGGCTTTATTTGTCAATTTAGATTTTAATTTTTCTAGAGTTCCGGCTTTTGTGTCCAATCTCTTTTTTCTCACATCAGCTTTACGCTGATTTTTCAAGGCATTGGTATGCCCATTTCCAATGGTGTTGATAAAGGTCTTGGCGATAAGGCTCAAAATTCCTTTTGCCTCCTTAACATTTACTCCTGCCTGTTCACATATGCCTGCCCATTTTGCTTGAAAAATTTTATCTTCAACTACAGCATCGTATGCTAAGTTGCCCTTATCCTCTACGAATGAGTCATTGTAAAAGCTCTCTATAATTTGGTTCATATGCTGAAACATTTCAAATGCTTCTTCTGTAGCGTATTTGAGGTTTTTTCGGTTTTGTTTATCAACCCATTCCCGCCATTCTTTACGAACGTTTTCAATCATTCTTTCCTGCATCACTTCTCCAATTATCCTCCCAATTTTTACTTTAGCGGTTTCGAACTTCCTTTTTTTGACTAGTTTGTAAATTATCACTCCAGTAACGAAATACAAGGCTGTAACACTGCCTTTTGATGGAGAGCCAGCTGCGGTAGTGCTTGTATTAGTTTCCTTGTTTAATAATCTTCCAGCTTGGTAGACTAAATCAATAAAATTAGACGTCACTGCCTCTTTTTCCCAATCGTAAGTTCACAATTGTCCTATGAATTCAAATAGATGGTTCAGTTTTAAATTAATCATATTACATTAAATAATGTAAAAATACTAACATCTTCACTTCCCAAATAAAACTGAGGCCGCCCATTTGTATCATGTAACTTTTTGAACCTGGTGTATATCTCGTCAGTTTTGGTTTTTGTAAATAATTCTTGAAAATGAGATTTCATGTTCATGTAAAATGTAGATTCAACCGCACTGATTTTCAATACCCAATCCAAAGCTAAATTTTTCATCGCTGTTGTAGGCAATTCATCTTGAAAGGATTTCAAATTTTTCTTCGCATTATTCCAAATTAAATGAAACTTTTAATTGTAATCATCTACTGTAATACACCAAAAAGGGGTTAGAAAACTTTCCTCCACTCTGTCTTAGCTTTAATTTCACTACAGTGTTGTCAGATTTCCAGTAAGTCAGTTATCTGAAGTACTGAATTTGTCTGTAACTACTAGGCTTTCTCTTTGATTGAAAGTGCCTCACTAATGTGCTGGCAACACTGGGGGAACGTTAAAGCTCCTTTAGTGAAAACTCTTGTAACCTTTACTTACATGTTATCAAATAGTGATCTTCTGATCTTTTTTTTTTATATAATTTGGATGTCTTCCTACTGAAAACAAATACATATAAGATTTAAGCTGACATTAATCCTTAACAAAGATACATACACTTCATTTGTGGTATCCTTATTTGTAACGTCCAATAATGCAATTGCACCTTCATCATCTTGCGCATAGATTAAATTCCCAAACCTAGCGTAGTCGTCATCCTCATCTGCTATGTTAGCATTTGACATTGAGATTGAGATTAATATTTTTAGTTAATTTAACTTAATTATAATCTTGAATGGAACTAACAGCCATGTAACAGCTGCTAGAGTTGGTTCCATACAAACTACAGAATAGAACAGAATGTATACAAAGGTAAACAAACCTGAAAAAGTGATTTCATTATCAGTTATCTCCCTTTTGTTTTTCGTGGGAGCTAAAATTCCTAGCGTTTCGCATGTGTTCGCGTTAAACATTGTTTAGTTTCATCGAGCTTTGGTTCCATGCGTCAAGAAAGGCGATGGTAATTGGTGAAACAGGTAAACTAAACTAAATAGACGGTAGACCCAAAATAAGCCTTAGTCAGTCTCAATTGGAACTTCTTTTAAGGATTTTTGCTACCCCCCCCTCCTTTTAAAAATTGAATCACTTTTCCGATTCGCACCAAATGCTCGATAGGGTGCGTTGTCACCGAACATTTCTCAGATATTCACGCTTGCGGACCGTCCCTAGCGTTAGTTAGTTCCATGGGTAGACCACCTTTGATCCCCTTTTGAAACTCTCTACCTCCCCTTTTTTAGTGTAGCCTGTAGGTCGAACGGGGAAAAAGTTCGGATCACGAGGTTAAATTTTGGGACACTTTTTTGTGTTTTTTTGGAATGGCACAAGTAGAGTATCTATAGACCGAGTAGCGTCGATAGGCAAAACATTACGTCAAATTCATATTTTTTAGTAAAGAAATGGGAAACACATCGTATTTCCTCTTAGGGACGATACGTGGCACTATTTGAAACGGTTTATGTTCGCATGTTTCAATTTGTTCATAGAACCAGATTTCCGTCTGAGTTGGATATACAAATAGGGCCACCTATAAACAATAAGCAGAAACACGATATGTTTCGCAAAAATTAGGACTTCGACGTCATTTTGGGCTATCGACGCTACTCGGTCTATAGATACTCTTCTTGTGCCACTACAAAAAACTCGAAAATAAAAAAGTTCCGAAATTAAGCTCTAGGCACAGGTCGGTCACTTTTGACTGCAGTTTACACGGTCGATACGTTAAATACAGTTTAATATTTAAAATGACGTAGTGTCCCAAAATTAACTTTTCTAAAAAGCTACGCAACGAGGGAAAATTGAAGGCTTCTTGTGGAAAACCAATCAAGGTAAGAAACCACTTATTTGTAATTGCATCGAATTAATAATTTCAATAGGTGATTATATAAAACATTTGGTCTTGCTGAACTTGTTAAAAAATAAGAAATCGTCATCACAGTTGCGGGCGATTTTGCACGTGACGTGAGTCTGGTGATTTATTATTAAGCCATGGTTATAGAATGCGCGCCAGGAAATTTTTTCACACTACCTTATTGCATGAAAGCGAATTTCCTCAAGCGCATTCTTTCCAGACTAGAAACGTCACTCGTGATGATTTGTTATATTTTTCAATTAGCTCCTCCTACTTTATATATTTACCTATAATGTTACCTTAAATATTTGTTCCAACGAAGATCGATACTAACATCTTGTGGAGAGAATATAAGAGTTATTGAAACATTCAATAAGTAGGAAACATTTACATTAAGATAGAAATGTCGAGGGGAAAGTCACTCGGCGTAATCGGTGTACGTGCTCTACTAAAAGGGTAGGATCAATCTTTAGGAGTCCTGCCCTGTACTGTGCTGAAGTTAGTTCATGTAAGACATAATCAGTGTAAGGACATCAGAGTGATTGGCCCCTCGCCAAATGTAGTATAATAATTCTGTCGTCTGGATTCATAGTTCTAATATTACAAGCTAAACTGCACGTAATAATATTTGGTACCAGTAGGCTGTATCTTAGAAAGATCAATTTTAAAATTAAAAAGCTGTTTTGTATAAAAATTCAGTACCATTTTAAAATTTCAGTAATTTCAGTCGCCAAACGTATGTTCAAAGTGTGGGGGGAAAGTTTCACGAACAATAGCTACTGGGCAGGAGAAAAATCACGTGACGTCAAAATAGTATGCTACTACCAACTTTATCTTGAAGTCAGACCACCATATCTCTTACTTGTGTTTTGGAGTCGTCAGCTCAGGTCATACAATTTAGACCACCAATATTCACGTCACGTCCCTGTAGCTACTCCCCTTTCAGTACCACTCTGTTCTGAGCCGAGATTGTTTTCCATATTTTTAAAGAAAGACTTCAGGCCCAAATATTTTTATGAAATAGTTTCAAATTTAAAAACCTTAATGCAATTTGTTATTTTACTACGTAGTTATCTTCAGTTGTTATTCGATGCTATTCGCGAAATGGCTTGCATTTACCAGTGCTCGATATGTGGACTTCAACGAAATACTAGTTAAGCCTGGCTAAAACATACAAGACTTTTGCATTCAAACGAACCAAATATAATTTTTACGTGTAGCTTTACTGGATGTTCAAATATGTACAAAATCTGTTTCCCTTAGAAATCACATTTACAAAAAACATATTCGTAAAGGGTTCGAGGTTGTTCCATTAGATTTTGCCCATTCAAATTGTTTAGAAAATAATAACCATTTTGATTCTGAAGAATTAATACCAATAGAGGCGGTTATTTTGGAAACAGCTGAACAGACATTTGTTAAAAAAAAATGAATATGAGAAAACGTTGAATCAATTACAAAAAGAAGCAGCTTTGATGATATTACAACTACGAGACAAACATTAATTGCCAATGAATGTTGTCTCTAGCATATCAAATAACTTTTCTGGATTACTGGAAAATTCAATAGAAGCGTGTGTTGAATTCAGTGCAATTAATGAAGATAATCCAAATTTGGGACATATTTATGTAAGTAAAATATCACACACTGTTCTGGGTGTGATGAAAAGTAACCACGTACTTGAAACATATTGTAGAGACAATTTAAATCTCATTGAATCAATCGAGTTTTTACTAGGGACTAACAGAGTTGGTGGAAAGGTTTTTAAAGAATCTCTTAGTTATGTACCAATAATAGATGTTTTAAGACATTTATTATCACACTACGATGTGTGGAGGGAAGGGACCCAAGAAAAAATGGCTATTAGCTCGCGATTTTTGTCAGATTTTGGCGATGGTGAAATCTGTAAAACCATCCAATATTTTCAACTGACCCAAGATGTCTAAGGCTGCATTTTTACTTAGACGAAGTAGAAATTAACAACCATTTAGGAGCAAAGAGAGGAAAGCGTAAAGGCTCATTTACATGTAAGCGAGAATTAAGCTTAAAGCTGAGAGTAGAAGTTGAAAGTCGAATCTTTTTCTCGCGCCTAAAAAAATCGCGTCTGCCAAAAGCGTTTGTTGCCGCTGCTCCACCCGCTCCTTCGTTTACATACGAGCTGGGCAGTAGCATGAGCCTAGATTGCAGAGTTGTCTTTCAGTCGGAAGTAAACAACTAAAATGGCTTCGACTGTCATTAGTTTACTTCTGCTTAAAAAGAAACTATTGCTTTTGAAAAACATTCGACATTTACATAAAAAAAAACAACATAAAATTAGAACGGAACGTCGTTGGTGGGTACATCCTATATAGAGAAATAGAAACAAAGAAGGCTTTTTTCGCCTTTTGGAACGTTACTTGATATAATTTGTCAAGGCGCGTATATTTTCTCTACTTGAGCTTGAGAATAATTTTGATTTAATTGTCGAGCTTGAAAGGATGAGGCAATGTGATTACACGTATTGTTCTTTTAAAGACATTCTCAATGGTGGTGCCTAGGCCTATTTCGCGAGATAAACAAACTCAAAAATATCAAACTATATTCGTTCCTTGGATATTATTGGCTTAAAAAATCATGTGACTCTTTGCGACAAGCAAACATGAGCTGAATAATCTACCACGGCAGATCATAGCTTATTCGGAACACCCGCTTCATCTATGAGCAACAAGCGCGACTTGAAAAGTTCTCGCTTGTTTGTAAACAATACGCCTAGGGAACTCAAACCCCAATACGCCTCATCTCTCAGCTTTACGCTTCGACTTTATCCATTTCTCGCGCACATGTAAACGAGCCTTAAGGTTACTCTAATTTATTTCGTTTTGGGTAACTGAAATCCCTTGTATCGTAGCAAGCTAAGCTGCATTAAATTAGCTTTGGTAGTATGATACACATTTGTCAAAAAGTATGGCTATAGCAGAGTTTTGAAACCGCTGATAGACTATCTAGAAACTCTACAAACAACTGGTTTCGAATTCAAAGGAAGTATATTAAAAGCATGTTTACCTTCAATATCTGGTGATAACCTTTCAAGCCACAGTATTGGTGGATTTATGCAATCTTTTTCTACAGGCCGTATTTGCCGGTATTGTATGATTAATAAGGAAAAGATATCTTCTTGTTTTGAAGAAAAAAACATGATAATAAGAGATGAAGCAGTACATGAATACCGTTTAAACGCTGTGCTTGAAAACGCTGAAAATTCGCCAATTTATGGAGTGAAAGGCACTTCACCATTTTCTGTTTTACCTCTTTTAAGGTTACTGAAGCGCTACCCCCAGACATAATGCACGATTTTTACGAAGGAGTGGTCCCCAGAGCACTAAAATTAATTATCATTCATTTTATTAATTCGAAATTACTAACCTTGGACCAAGTTAATTTTAAAATTAAAAACTTTTGCTTTGGAGATTTGCATATAAAAAACAGAAGCGTTCCAATCCCAGATCACGTTTTGAAAGGAAAGGGGACGTTGACTGGGTCAGCAGCTCAAAAAAAAATCTTTTGTATTTATTTCCTTAGATTTTTGGACCAGTAGTTCCAAGCGGTAACAAATATTGGGCCATGCTTTTGGTTTTATTAGAAATATCTGAAATCATAACAGCACCCGTGATAGATTTAGACTGGCTACCATATTTGTATGAACGAATCATTGAATTTTATGAAATTATGAGTGAAATGCCCGTGGCGAGGTTCACCTCAAAGGTGCATTATTTGATTCACTACCCAAGGTTAATTAGATTATGAGGGCACTTAATACACCTTTGGTGTATGCGATTTGAAGCAAAGCACCAATACTTCAAGTACATTGCGGGTATGTCGCGAAATTTTAAAAATATCAGTATGACTTTGGCAAAACGGCACCAATTACTTCAGTGCTGGGAGCAAAGTAGTGAAACTGGCCTGGAAAAGGGTGATTATGCTTAGCCTTCAACACTTGAGTTTCATAATCTTCCTGAGGGGATTAAAAACAAGCTAAGAGAAATCTGTACACCAGAATGTATCGACCAGATCTCAGTAGAAACCTGCTTAAACTCAGTAGCCCACATATTGGACATGTTTTTCATTTAGAATTAACTAAAGATTACACATTTCTTAAAGTCCATTACATTGTTCAAATGCATAGGAATTGGCACATATGTGGTAGAATTGTATATGCTACGAAATATTTAGAACACTACAATGCCCATATTGTACAAGAGTCAAATGACTGGCATATTATGAATCCATGCGACGAAATTGGAAACTGGCCAATGCAAATTTATATACTAAACCAACAAAATGTTCTCATTTTCAATCACAAAGTAATTTGTCAATAATTAGTACACTGAAATTAATTGGATGTCTCTTCAGTACCATGTTACTTCAAAAGAAAATAAACAAATATTTCAATGTCAAGATGACATAACTACAGATGAATTTATTAAACTTTTGGAAGCATCATTTAATTTACCTGAATCATCCATAAAAATTGTTCAGGTGTTTGAAAGAAACACTTTCCAAGATTGGGTTGATTACGATTTCACAAATGGAATTTCACCTACAGAGTCAAAATTAAACCTCGTTTTGAAAAGTCCTAAGGAACAAAATTATGTACTTCATGTGTAAGTCTGAATATTAAGTCACTCTATACCATCCTCCAGTCTTTGTACTAAACTATGTACCCTGGTGTTATGCTGGTGCGGTATTAAGCTTTATAGGCGTTTCATCTACCGACTTTAGGGTAAATGTGCGCCAAAATCTGAAAAAACTTGTACATAAACCCAGACTGGTTGAAGGTAAAAATCATTACAGAGAAAATTCAATTAAAATATTTTTATTATGTGGCAGAATGGTAAACGATTGTCTACCATTGGGTCGAATCCCATTGGATCTTATGTCTCGTTCGACCGAATACCGCAATTTGGGCGGTTTTCCAATCAAGAATTTTCCTTTCAATCCTATTTTTCTATTGATTTTCCTATTAAACTTCTTGTTATTGCAGAAAATACTAAACCAAACGTAACCTAATATAACAGTAATGTTTTGGAAAAGGCATATTTTTGGAGAAGTCAATGAAGCTAAATTTCAATATTTTGGAAAAGGCGTAACATTGTTAAATGATTTATAAATTATTACTAACCTAATTTAACCAAACCTAACCTAACATAGAAGTAATGTTTTGGAAAAGGCATATTATTTGAGAAGTCAATGAAGCTAAACATCAATATTTTGGAAAAGGCGTAACATTGTTAAATGAATTATAAAATATTACTAGCCTAACCTAACCTAACCAAACCAAACCAAACCTAACCTAACATAACAGTAATGTTTTGGAAAAGGCATATTATTTGAGAAGTCAATGAAGCTAAATTTCAATATTTTGGAAAAGGCGTAACATTGTTAAATGATTTATAAAATATTACTAACCTAACCTAACCTAACCTAACCTAACCAAACCAAACCAAACAAACCAAACCTAACCTAACCTAACCTAACCTAACCCAAACTAACCTAACCTAACCTAACCTAAAAATAAAATTGATTTTCTTATTAAACTTCTTGATACTGCAGCAAATAATGTGTTCACCAATAACATTCTTCAATAAATTTCAGAAAATAACTTCCATTTTTGGAAATTGTCTAACCCTAACCTAACCATACCTAACGTAATCTAACCTTACCATTAAGAGATCTCCCTCCCAAGCACTGACGGTGCTCGATGCTGCTTAACTTCTTCGATCATCCAAATCACTTTATCCATTGCGCTACTGGAGCCCGGCAACTCAAGGAAAACGCTATGATTTTATATGTGTAAACCCATCCCATTCAGTCGAAAGCTCTTCCATTTAAATATTCCCATTCAGTAGAAAATCGCTCTTTGGGCTATAAATTGTTTTAAATTTGGCTACAATTTTAGAAATTTGAATTCGATCCAACGGGATTCTATCCAATAGGATATTACCTGGTAAACAACTCATCTCAGGAAGAAGAGATAATCTCAGACGGAAGAGATAATCCATCTGGCTCAGATCCAAGCAATAGCATGCACGAATTTGGAAAATTGCCTCGAGTATATTGTCCACCTAGATTTTCTAGACCAATCATGGACTTGTTTTTGAAGAAAGACTCAAAAATATTTGACAGAAAAGTGTCAACCCAAATTGTTAAAACATTATTTGAAGATGTTAATAAGTATACATGGTACCCTACTCGAGACGACTACAGGAAAATTGGAGAAGCCCTCATTAAAAAATACCCAGCTATACAAGATAGACATCCCTCAAGTACCTATGTAAGCTCACATTAAGGCATTGTTTTTTGTTGTTTTTCTAAATTTAATTTTTGGTTTTAATTCTAAAATCTTTAATAGGAAAGCTGGATTACTGCTTTAAAGAACAAATTTAGACACGAACGCCTTAATAACCCAGATGTTCCAGAAATTAAAGCTTTAAAAGGTCGTTTTGCTCGAAAGAAACCAGCTGACGTAGTAGAAACTAACAGTGACCCCGTAGCTAAGAAGGTTCCTGCGAAACGGCCCTCCCCTATGGTGATATTTGTATAAACTACTTGTTTCTAGCAAAATAACATTTTTACATGCTTATTTTCCAGTCAATCTCTGCAATAGCTGAAGACGATGACTCAATTGAAAGCCATTTAAAAACCTTGGCTAAAGAACTTGAAAAGGCTCCAATGAGCAGAAATGAAAGCCTCGTGGAGGAGAAGATGATCAGGACTGCAACATTCCGCCAGAAATTGGTTTTGATAATAGTACGTCTGTAGTCATTGAAAAATTTCCAATTTTGTGCGAAAAAAACCAGGTAAGGAATTCTGAAATACTTTCATCATTTCAGAAAGCCAGTTTAGTTGTGACAATGTTTAAAGTACTTTTAACCTAATCCAGTATCTATCTTCTCATTACAGCTGGTTATGGAATTTAACGGAACTCAAAACATACGACCCTCTGCTGGGAAGATTTTGGTACACCACATGAAACCAATCGCGAAAAGTATAATAATGATAGCCGAAAAACAAGCCCCAAATAAAAAAAATGCCACCACTAAAAAACTACTTGCTTTACTCAAAAAAAGTGAAGACGTTTTAAGTGTCGATGCTTTTCAGGGTATTTAAAATTCAAACCAGACATTCATAAGATTTCTTCAACTTTGAATCTTTTATAAGACATTTTCTGGGTCTTTCTGCTTCAATATGGGTTGTGTAGAAACAGTCATAATGACGTCAGGCATAATGATTTGAGCTAAGAAATCTCTTGATATTGACGCAGCTTGTGACATAAGCGCGCCGCAACAGAGTTATTAAAAACCATCACATGCGAGGAACTAGATGTTAGTATGGGTTCTATGGGTTTTTAAAGATTCCAAGTGAAAAAGATCTATGTATTCCTGTTAAAGCCATTTGAGCTAACTATTGTTTAGAATTAAATAAATAAAAATTTAAATTGCAGAAAGAGAACTAGATGCCAGCCTTCTCACACTTCCATCAATTTTCAATGAGAGAACTGACTTATTATATGATTTCAAAGTCAGTTGTAGCGTCATAACTGAGCTATTCATTTGTCAAAATTTAACTTACGAATGTGTAATTAAAAATGTTTTAAATATAGAAAACGGCGAATGAAACTCCTATGGTCATCTTCAGCGAAGAGGATATTTTCTCATCACCCTTCGAAATTCATATTGAAGGCCAATTGTTTCAAGTGAATTCTATCAAAATGGCCATTGTTTCCCTTTTTGCGGGTTATTATGTGTTCCAAATGCACTATCCAAAAGGTCTGGAAAAGACAATGGAATATTTCCAAAAAGTGATCTTCAAAATTGGAGCCGAAAAGCTATGATTACTGCTGTAAATAAATTGAAGGCCTAGGCCTATAGTTCAACAAATAAATAACCTTCATATAATTGAATTATTATTTTATTAATGTTATAAGTTTCAAGTTTACCCGCCCTCAGAAGATGGAGAAGCTTTAAACACATTAGTTTTCTTCCTTGTCAGTGCCTACATTCAATATTGGGCCCTACCATAAGACATTCAGAAATAAATGCCTAAGAATTACAATTTGAAATCAAATTTCTCTATTCAAAATTCAACGCCATAGCTGTTAATTTTTAACGCTTCACCTAACGCTTGTCCACCATGTATTATTGAATAGTGAACGACTCAATTTTGAACTTAGGCAATTGAAATTGAACGCTGATGAAACTGTCTGATGTTGCTCAATAATGAATGCATAAACATTCAAATTTGAAATAAAATTTCTCTATTCACAATTCAACGCCATAGCTGTTAATTTTCAACGCTTCGCCTAACGCTTGTCCACCATGTATTATTGAATGGTGAACTGCTCAATTTTGAACTTAAACAATTGAAATTGAACGCTAGATCAAACTCTCTGATGTTGCACAATAATGAATCCATAAACATACAATATTAAATGTTTAATTTTTCAATTATACTTGAACAGTTTCATGCTTAAATATGCATGATGTATTAACCTCTTACGCGTTTAATTTTGAACAGAAGTGTTCTGTTCAAATTTAAACGCAAAGCAATGATTCACATTTGCACGTTAAAGCGTACCACCACAGTGTCGGGGCTATGTACGCCTAAGCATTCAAAGATGAACCGCACATTTTTACAGTGTAGGTTTAGTGGGCCTCCTTAAAGCCTTACCCTCCACTGATTTATATAAATCTTGGTGCAAAGCTACCTCAGTTCATTCATAAAATATTCTGAAAGTTTAGTTTTGTAGAAACTAATAGTATTGAAATAATAGAAGGATAAAGAATGTTACGTTTCCTGAATTGAATAGACTAATTGTAAACAACAACGCATGCTATGGTGCTCCACTAAAGGTTTGGCTGTAGCGTACGTAGGAAACATCGCACCAAGGGGATTTTTGGGAGTTTTTACACTACCAAAACCCCAATGCTGAATGAAAATATTTCTATTTGGTTGCTTTACTCCCAATGAATTCGATAAAAAATACAACATTTTTTAAAAACATTGACTGTTTAAACCAACACCTCTCACACCACCCTCACAAAAAGAAAGATTCAAACAAATCTCTTTTTATCGGAATTAATTACACGTGTCCTTAAGTCATTCTTGTACATTTTTCGACGCCGTTGGGAACCGAAATCCTTTTTACTGGAAACAAAGGTCGGTCACCCATTTTAAGATATCTTTCTTTATACAAAATAAGATTGTTTTATTTCACCGTCATTCAACGTACTTGATATAAACTAAGGCGTTAGTATTTATTAGTTTTCGACATCGTGTTGCAGCGCTGTGCCTTCGCAAAAGTGTTACGCTTGTAACCGTAAAATAAATAACAGTACCAGTCGTATCATATCAAGGCGCCATTTAGCGTCGTACCTTCGTCGAAGACGAAACCCAGATATTCTCAATCCCCAAACACTAGGTTTCAAAAACCCAGATATTCTCAGTCCCCAAACACTAGGTTTCATAAACCCAGATATTCTCAGTTCCCAAACACTAGGCTTTAAAAACCCAGATATTCTCAGTCCCCAAACACTAGGCTTCATAAACCCAGATATTCTCAGTTCCCAAACACTAGGCTTTAAAAACCCAGATATTCTCAGTTCCCAAACACTAGGCTTTAAAAACCCAGATATTCTCAGTCCCCAAAAACTAGGTTTCAAAAACCCAGATATTCTCAGTCCCCAAACACTAGGTTTCAAAAACCCAGATATTCTCAATCCCCAAACACTAGGATTCAAAAACCCAGATATTCTCAGTCCCCACACACTAGGTTTCAAAAACCCAGATATTCTCAGTCCCTAAACACTAGGTTTCATAAACCCAGATATTCTCAGTTCCCAAACACTAGGCTTTAAAAACCCAGATATTTTCAGTCCCCAAACACTAGGTTTCAAAAACCCAGATATTCTCAATCCCCAAACACTAGGTTTCAAAAACCCAGATATTCTCAATCCCCAAACACTAGGTTTCAAAAACCCAGATATTCTCAGTCCCCAAACACTAGGCTTCATAAACCCAGATATTCTCAGTTCCCAAACACTAGGCTTTAAAAACCCAGATATTCTCAGTTCCCAAACACTAGGCTTTAAAAACCCAGATATTCTCAGTCCCCAAAAACTAGGTTTCAAAAACCCAGATATTCTCAGTCCCCAAACACTAGGATTCAAAAACCCAGATATTCTCAGTCCCCACACACTAGGTTTCAAAAACCCAGATATTCTCAGTCCCTAAACACTAGGTTTCATAAACCCAGATATTCTCAGTTCCCAAACACTAGGCTTTAAAAACCCAGATATTCTCAGTCCCCAAACACTAGGTTTCAAAAACCCAGATATTCTCAATCCCCAAACACTAGGTTTCAAAAACCCAGATATTCTCAATCCCCAAACACTAGGTTTCAAAAACCCAGATATTCTCAATCCCCAAACAATAGGTTTCAAAAACCCAGATATTCTCAATCCCCAAACACTAGGTTTCAAAAACCCAGATATTCTCAATCCCCAAACACTAGGTTTCAAAAACCCAGATATTCTCAATCCCCAAACACTAGGTTTCAAAAACCCAGATATTCTCAATCCCCAAACACTAGGTTTCAAAAACCCAGATATTCTCAATCCCCAAACACTAGGTTTCAAAAACCCAGATATTCTCAATCCCCAAACACTAGGTTTCAAAAACCCAGATATTCTCAATCCCCAAACACTAGGTTTCAAAAACCCAGATATTCTCAATCCCCAAACACTAGGTTTCAAAAACCCAGATATTCTCAATCCCCAAACACTAGGTTTCAAAAACCCAGATATTCTCAATCCCCAAACACTAGGTTTCAAAAACCCAGATATTCTCAATCCCCAAACACTAGGTTTCAAAAACCCAGATATTCTCAATCCCCAAACACTAGGTTTCAAAAACCCAGATATTCTCAATCCCCAAACACTAGGTTTCAAAAACCCAGATATTCTCAATCCCCAAACACTAGGTTTCAAAAACCCAGATATTCTCAATCCCCAAACACTAGGTTTCAAAAACCCAGATATTCTCAGTCCCCAAACACTAGGTTTCATAAATCCAGATATTCTCAGTTCCCAAACACTAGGCTTTAAAAACCCAGATATTCTCAGTCCCCAAACACTAGGTTTCAAAACCCAGATATTCTCAATCCCCAAACACTAGGTTTCAAAAACCAAGATATTCTCAGTCCCCAAACACTAGGTTTCATAAACCCAGATATTCTCAATCCCCAAACACTAGGTTTCAAAAACCCAGATATTCTCAATCCCCAAACACTAGGTTTCAAAAACCCAGATATTCTCAATCCCCAAACACTAGGTTTCAAAAACCCAGATATTCTCAACAGAGACCTGCACGGGCCGAGTTTTTCAGGCCCGACCCAAGCCCGGCCCGGTTTTAGCATTTTAAATAAGCCCGAAACCCGGCCCGAGTCCATAGTTGGTTTTTCGGCCCGGTCCGGCCCGGCCCGTTACATGCATTAACCAAGCCCGGCCCGGGCCGACCCGACACATTGCATGAATTGAACAGGCCCGGCCCGGCCCGGCCCGTTACACGTAAATCAGTTGAAATTTTTATATTTTTTTACATAAAATCAATGGTTTGAATTCATATTTGCTTTAGCGTCGTGTATTTTTAATTTCTTTTCATAATTGTTCGTTATATTTGTCCTTAGAAGCGTATACTCATTTAAATTATCTTTCATTTGAACTTTGGATTAAATGATAATCAAGTTCGGCCCGGCCCGGTCCGGCCCGTTAATTTCGAAAATTTTAAAAGCCCGACCCGGCCCGGCCCGTTAATTTCCAAAACTTTAAAAGCCCGACCCGGCCCGGCCCGATACAATTTTCAAAAGTGGAAAGCCCGGCTCGGCCCGACCCGATCGGGCCGGGCCTCGGGCCGGACCGGGCTTGAGCCCGGCCCGTGCAGGACTCTAATTCTCAATCCCCAAACACTAGGTTTCAAAAACCCAGATATTCTCAGTCCCCAAACACTAGGTTTCATAAACCCAGATATTCTCAGTTCCCAAACACTAGGCTTTAAAAACCCAGATATTCTCAGTCCCCAAACACTAGGTTTCAAAAACCCAGATATTCTCAATCCCCAAACACTAGGTTTCAAAAACCCAGATATTCTCAATCCCCAAACACTAGGTTTCAAAAACCCAGATATTCTCAATCCCCAAACACTAGGTTTCAAAAACCCAGATATTCTCAGTCCCCAAACACTAGGTTTCATAAACCCAGATATTCTCAGTTCCCAAACACTAGGTTTCATAAACCCAGATATTCTCAGTCCCCAAACACTAGGTTTCATAAACCCAGATATTCTCAATCCCCAAACACTAGGTTTCAAAAACCCAGATATTCTCAATCCCCAAACACTAGGTTTCCAAAACCCAGATATTCTCAATCCCCAAACACTAGGTTTCAAAAACCCAGATATTCTCAATCCCCAAACACTAGGTTTCAAAAACCCAGATATTCTCAATCCCCAAACACTAGGTTTCAAAAACCCAGATATTCTCAGTCCCCAAACACTAGGTTTCATAAACCCAGATATTCTCAGTTCCCAAACACTAGGCTTTAAAAACCCAGATATTCTCAGTCCCCAAACACTAGGTTTCATAAACCCAGATATTGTCAGTTCCCAAACACTAGGCTATAAAAACCCAGATATTCTCAGTTCCCAAACACTAGGCTTTAAAAACCCAGATATTCTCAGTCCCCAAAAACTAGGTTTCAAAAACCCAGATATTCTCAGTCCCCAAACACTAGGTTTCAAAAACCCAGATATTCTCAATCCCCAAACACTAGGTTTCAAAAACCCAGATATTCTCAGTCCCCAAACACTAGGTTTCATAAACCCAGATATTCTCAGTTCCCAAACACTAGGCTTTAAAAACCCAGATATTCTCAGTCCCCAAACACTAGGTTTCAAAAACCCAGATATTCTCAGTCCCTAAACACTAGGTATCAAAAACCCAGATATTCTCAGTCCCCAAACACTAGGTTTCATAAACCCAGATATTCTCAGTTCCCAAACACTAGGTTTCATAAACCCAGATATTCTCAATCCCCAAACACTAGGTTTCATAAACCCAGATATTCTCAGTCCCCAAACACTAGGTTTCATAAACCCAGATATTCTCAGTCCCCAAACACTAGGATTCAAAACCCTGATATTCTCAGTCCCCAAACACTAGGCTTTAAAAACTCAGATATTCTCAATCCCCAAACACTAGGTTTCAAAACCCCAGATATTCTCAATCCCCAAACACTAGGATTCAAAAACCCAGATATTCTCAGTCCCTAAACACTAGGTTTCAAAAACCCAGATATTCTCAGTTCCCAAACACTAGGTTTCAAAAACCCAGATATTCTCAATCCCCAAACACTAGGTTTCAAAAACCCAGATATTCTCAATCCCCAAACACTAGGTTTCAAAAACCCAGATATTCTCAGTCCCCAAACACTAGGTTTCATAAACCCAGATATTCTCAGTTCCCAAACACTAGGCTTTAAAAACCCAGATATTCTCAGTCCCCAAACACTAGGTTTCATAAACCCAGATATTGTCAGTTCCCAAACACTAGGCTATAAAAACCCAGATATTCTCAGTTCCCAAACACTAGGCTTTAAAAACCCAGATATTCTCAGTCCCCAAAAACTAGGTTTCAAAAACCCAGATATTCTCAGTCCCCAAACACTAGGTTTCAAAAACCCAGATATTCTCAATCCCCAAACACTAGGATTCAAAAACCCAGATATTCTCAGTCCGCACACACTAGGTTTCAAAAACCCAGATATTCTCAGTCCCTAAACACTAGGTATCAAAAACCCAGATATTCTCAGTCCCCAAACACTAGGTTTCATAAACCCAGATATTCTCAGTTCCCAAACACTAGGTTTCATAAACCCAGATATTCTCAATCCCCAAACACTAGGTTTCATAAACCCAGATATTCTCAGTCCCCAAACACTAGGTTTCATAAACCCAGATATTCTCAGTCCCCAAACACTAGGATTCAAAACCCTGATATTCTCAGTCCCCAAACACTAGGCTTTAAAAACTCAGATATTCTCAATCCCCAAACACTAGGTTTCAAAACCCCAGATATTCTCAATCCCCAAACACTAGGATTCAAAAACCCAGATATTCTCAGTCCCTAAACACTAGGTTTCAAAAACCCAGATATTCTCAGTTCCCAAACACTAGATTTCAAAAACCCAGATATTCTCAGTTCCCAAACACTAGATTTCAAAAACCCAGATATTCTCAGTTCCCAAACACTAGATTTCAAAAACCCAGATATTCTCAGTTCCCAAACACTAGGTTTCAAAAACCCAGATATTCTCAATCCCCAAACACTAGATTTCAAAAACCCAGATATTCTCAGTTCCCAAACACTAGATTTCAAAAACCCAGATATTCTCAGTTCCCAAACACTAGGTTTCAAAAACCCAGATATTCTCAGTTCGCAAACACTAGGTTTCGAAAACCCAGACGTTCCTAGTTTTCAAACACTACGTTATAAAAACAAAGCTATTCCCATTTCCGAAACTCAAGGTTTCAATTCCAGGTATTTGCAACCTAGAAATGGGTCTTAACGCCCAGATATTCCCAGATGCAGAACACTTGCTTCAAATCCCATAAATTTCCTTTTTTCAAAACCGATTTCGAGTCGAAGATTTTTCTATTATTTCCAATTCAAGATATATCTAAACTAGATTAAATACCTCTTTATTTGCAATATTAAAAACTATTCATATCCTTATTTCTGAAACATGTCTACTCATAACAACATTGCATTGAAACAAAGATTTCAATTAATATGTTTCAAACAAATTGGAAGGGAGAAGTCTGACGTGGCTTACAAAGCCAAACCTTAACTCACCATACTACGATATTGAAATATTTAAAAAATATTAAGAATTAATGCCATAAATCCTTACGAAAAAACTTTCCTTGTTTCTACAGTAGTCAATGATTTACACATAATTTTGAGATATTTAATCTTTCATCGACGACTTTGGGCAAAAAAGGTTTCTCTGTTCTAACTAAGAAAGCCGTATTTACGTTCCGAGAGCGAATTAAGGCTCCTCAGAGAAGTCCGCACTTCTCTCGGAACTTCATACTTTTACTTCAATTGAATTTAATCAACTTAACGTAACTTTATTACATTATACCCTTTTTAGCCATATCGTAGTATACGATAGGCTCTTAGTTTGACCCGAGCCGTAGTAGTAGTAGTGGCCGGGGTTGTCGCTTCGTTATCGTCAGATTTTAGCTTAAAAGGAACTTTATATTTCCACAACCCACCCATAGGGGTTACTGGGCTCGGTTAGAGATTTAATTTTAATTAAAATTTTTTCACGTCAGACCCGGGAATCGAACCCGGGTCGATAGCGCAGGAGACAGCCATTCTAACCATTGAGCTATAGAGACTTGAAAGAAACTCCGAGTTTTTTATTATTTATTTTTATCTCTAAAATGTCGGGGTGATGTGGGGTGGGGTACCTCTTAATCTGTGGGGTCGGAAACTTTTGAATTTTTATCTGTGGGTCGGATACTTATGAATTTGTATGTTTGGGGTTTTTATATTTATTTTCTTTTTATGTATATGCTAATTAAATAGATATCGATTTTCCCCGTTTCCTACCACACTCCTCATGTGTTTCGTTCTCGTTCGGTAGCTATCGTCATCTATGTTATGTTTTACTGGAACGTTTTGGCGGTTAATTCAAATGTGGGTTTATTTATTTTTATTTATGTGTTTCGTTCTCGTTCGGTAGCTATCGTCATCTATGTTATGTTTGACTGGAACGTTTTGGCGGTTAATTCAAATGTGGGTTTAGATAGAGCTAACATAGTGTTAAATGAGCGTTATGCGTTTGATCATTTTAGCATTGCTAAAGGTAATTCGAGGGGATAATCACTAAAATGCGTAATCACTATAACTAAACTTTCTCTTTCAAACGTTTCTGGGCGTAAGTCCTTGTTAGAAATTTATAAGATGCGATAAGTGTGCATCGGAATTAGTCTATGTTGTAAACTCATCGAGGGGATTATCACTAAAAACTATCTGTTCTTCGATTCGCCGGAATATTAGAATTACAGCATAAGTAAATTTATACGGTTATAATTTAATCACTGTTTAGAGTAGGGAATCGAGGGGCTATTCACTCTGATTTTATGCACGGTAAATCATTTAAGCATTGAAAAAGATAGCGCTATTCACTCATTAGGGTAAGGTGTAGAGGGGTTATCCACTCATTAGGGTAGGGTATAGAGGGGCTATTCATTCGTACGATATGGCTACTATTACGAGCCCTTGGGCCGTCTTGTTTCAACCCATGTTAAGCGGGACGGTGACTTTGGAGAACTACCCTGCCCCGCGATCTTCCAAGAAGTGGATACGAAGAAATTATTGCTGAGTAACGTAGAGACTAGAGAGAGAGAGAGGCGAGAATCGGAAAATGGCGATTTGTCAGCGTGCTTGCCAAAGCAGGGGTTTTATAGAAGGGATAACACACATTACCTAGAAAAGCATTACACGTCTCGTTTCTCGTGCCTTTTCGATTATGGTTTTTATTGCTACTGACATATTTTAGTGGTTTTCGATGCAGGTTTCAAAAAATTATAGTTTCTATACAATTCTCAGTTTTTTGATTCTTTTACAATAAATTAATATGAAACTGCCAGGGAAGATAACGTATCCGACTACACACGAATAGTTTCCCCATCACGGCCGGTGAGCAGGGCCGGAAATAAGCGCAGGACACTAGACATTTTAAAATGTCCCTTAATTTTTTTTGAAAATTTAAGGGGTTCACTGGACAGTTTGACCAATAAAATTTCCCAAGGTTTGATAGCTTGGCCCTGGAGAAGCGACACTATTTTTGCACACTTCAGTTTACAAAATTCTATAAATTTTCCATTCAAACAGGGGGTCACTGTACACTTGTCCTATAAGAAATATTTCTATTTCCGGCCCTTCCCGTGAGTCAGCTATCGTTTAACTGTAAACGTTCTATTATCCCCTCTCCCTCTGACACAATTCATCCCGAAAAGCCGAAGCCGAAGCTCGAAGTCATTTAGAACATTTTAGCAGACGACGTATAGGATGATTTATCCTATTTTTGATTTTGGGGTAATTCGGAAATGTGTTAGGAGTTTTGGGGTAATATAGTGTTCCGCCGTTTGCCGTTAAGGCTGGCGAAGCTGGGTAAACCTAATCCAAGGGGTGCTTATTTGCGAAAAACAAGATGACCCAGTCATATAGTTTTTACCGCCTTCTAGTGACAAGAATTAGTATTACTATATGCATTATAAGATGACCCCAGCTAATCTAGCATTTCGGGTTTTTTTTTCATTGTTTGTAAAATAGCATTCCTATTATGAATAAAATCAATCTAGTAATAAACTACAGTAACTTACTTATTAGGTTCATTTTAAACTTAACCTACAGAACTTTATCTTAATTAAATTACAGAATAATATTTTTTAAACTAGGGTCGGTACTGGTAAATGTGAACGATTCTATTTTTTCTTTAACATTTTGTAGCTAATTTTTAGGCGGCTTAAATTCCTTTTAAAGGGCTCTATTTGTAGATTGAATATTGAGGATTACGATAAAAATGGTATGAACATTGTAGGAATACGTGGATGAAAGATACGAACCTATATACACACCAACTCGGACTAATCAACTTAAGTTGATGCCAATTTTAGGTGTTGCTTAATACAATACCATCGGGGAATAAGCTCTAGGAAGAGTTAAAATAATCCCACGATAACAAACCTTTAATCGTTAGATAGATCACGTTTTTCACTATAAAATTGATATTAATATCTGTGGTTTCGATTCGGAATTCGATTTTAGAGTTGGAAAAAACGAGGTAAAAATTCAATTGTTTCAAGGTTAATTAGAATCCTTTTTAAGCTATTTTACTAAAAAATAAAAGTAAAAGTTATAATATTAACTTTAAAATACATCATTGACCCAAAAAAGACTCAAATTTCGCGCCATTAGTAAGTTTATCAATTTAGCGGTAAGAGGGCGGTAGCTACGACTACTTATTGGGCGGGAAAGCGAGAAAACGAGACAGCTGTTATGCGAGGTATCGAAATAAATAGGACTTCTCAACAAATTATTGAACATTTTGACTCGGGTATTGATTTAACTATATTATCCTATTATCACTTATCACATCTGCGTAAACTTTAATCTAGGTGCATGGATTTAGGCCCTACGTAATGGTAGCTCCTTCAGGGTTGCCACGGAATTTTCAGAACCAAATTCCCTGACTTTTCCAGGTTTTTCCCTGACCTTTTTCTCAGATTTTCCCTGACCTTTTAGGCCGAAAAAGTGAATGTTTACTGCACGTTTTAAGTGGTTATAATTAAATAAACTCTCAACATTAAATTTTCCCATGTATTTGTTGCACCAATACAAATAAGAAACATTTTAACTATAAATAACAGTCTAAAAGAGCATTTACTTTACAAAAACAATTATAGACATTTTTAAGGATTAATCTAGAGTTTTCTTTGTTGAGAGAGCATGAGGAGAAACTTTCATTACTCTTTCAATAAAGACTTATTCCCAGAAGTTTTACCCACTAAATCAAATTCCCTGACCTTTTCGGCCCATTTTTAAATTCCCTGACTTTTCCAGATTTTCCAGGATTTCCAGGTACTGTGGCAACCCTGTCCTTTCCTAGGGCCTTTTTTATTCCTCCCATTTGATTATCATTGTTGTTCACATTTGGGTCCAGTGTTCAGTCACTACCTCCTTCAGTATTTAGGGTCAGGGTGTTTACATTTACCAGTGATTGCTCACAATTGGGGTCCTCCGAGGGGATTGGGAAATAGGATATTGTGCAAAATTTAAGAGAGTTAAAAAGCTGAAAACAGCGAATTGTGTATAAAGAATCATATTTCATATCCTGAAAGTTTCTGGTGTCTAACGTTAGCTCCACGGAAGTTATTCAAATATTTGCAAAAAGATGTCCATAATTACCAGCAGAGACCTGCACGGGCCGAGTTTTTCAGGCCCGACCCAAGCCCGGCCCGGTTTTAGCATTTTAAATAAGCCCGAAACCCGGCCCGAGTCCGAGTTCATAGTTGGTTTTTCGGCCCGGTCCGGCCCGGCCCGTTACATGCATTAACCAAGCCCGGCCCGGGCCGACCCAACACATTGCATGAATTGAACAGGCCCGGCCCGGCCCGGCCCGTTACACGTAAATCAGTTGAAATTTTTATATTTTTTTACATAAAATCAATGGTTTGAATTCATATTTGCTTTAGCGTCGTGTATTTTTAATTTCTTTTCATAATTGTTCGTTATATTTGTCCTTAGAAGCGTATACTCATTTAAATTATCTTTCATTTGAACTTTGGATTAAATGATAATCAAGTTCGGCCCGGCCCGGTCCGGCCCGTTAATTTCGAAAATTTTAAAAGCCCGACCCGGCCCGGCCCGTTAATTTCCAAAACTTTAAAAGCCCGACCCGGCCCGGCCCGATACAATTTTCAAAAGTGGAAAGCCCGGCTCGGCCCGACCCGATCGGGCCGGGCCTCGGGCCGGACCGGGCTTGAGCCCGGCCCGTGCAGGACTCTGAACCAGTACCAACCCTATAGTAACTTCCTCAATCGGTTAGTTTTAAACTTAACTAAACTACATCATTATTTGTAAAGTTATCATAAACTATAGTATCATGATAATATTAATTAAATTAAAGTATAATATTAATTAAATTAAAGTATAATATTAATTAAATTAAAGTATAATATTAATTAAATTAAAGTATAATATTAATTAAATTAAAGTATAATATTAATTAAATTAAAGTATAATATTAATTAAATTAAAGTATAATATTAATTAAATTAAAGTATAATATTAATTAAATTAAAGTATAATATTAATTAAATTAAAGTATAATATTAATTAAATTAAAGTATAATATTAATTAAATTAAAGTATAATATTAATTAAATTAAAGTATAATATTAATTAAATTAAAGTATAATATTAATTAAATTAAAGTATAATATTAATTAAATTAAAGTAAATTCCTCAATTAACTTACTTGAAACATCATTATTTATAATTATCATTAATCTCACTCGTGAATTTATATTTATTTTAATCTTAATTAAATTACAGAATAATATATATTGAACTATTGTAACTTCCTCAATTTTAATTAAATTAAAGTATAATATTAATTAAATTAAAGTATAATATTAATTAAATTAAAGTATAATATTAATTAAATTAAAGTATAATATTAATTAATCTACAGTGAATTCCTCAATTAACTTACTTGAAACATCATTATCTATAATTATCATTAATCTCACTCGTGAATATATATTTATTTTAATCTTAATTAAATTACAGAATAATATATATTGAACTATTGTAACTTCCTCAATCGGTTAATTTTAAACTTAATTAAACTACATCATTATTTATAAAGTTATCATTAATCTCACTTGTAAACGTGGACTGCTCGCTTAACTAAGTAGAGTAGCAGACGAGTTTTCAAGAGACGATATCATTGGTTAACTCATGGTGAACTTTGCCTGCTAATTCGTTTCTCTCTACATTCAAGACTGATAAGGTTTTAGGAAAAGAACTCTAAGCTTCTGACGTGACTTTGAGGCCGACTTAACGTCATATTAACGTGGTAGTGGGCGATTATTTAATTTCTCTCTCTTAGCGCGAAACGCCGCAAACGCGCCTAGACTCGAGATGGATTTCTATCCCAGCTTATATCTCATGAAAGCAAAGGTTTATATAAGCATTCTGTGGCTCAGTGCTAGCGTACCGGGTTTCCGAACTGTAGCGTTAACGTTGGTACGTTCGAATCCCGTCGGGGATTTGGAAATTTGCGAAATAAAATAACATGAAAGTTAGCTACCCTAGGTCCATCTGTTAGCGTTTTAGAGCATTATTTATGAATTATGAATAAATTTGAATAAATTAACGCGAAAAGGCGGGGTTAAGACGCCCAACCAGCCGTAACATAGGATATAATGGGGGAAAAAAGGGGGTAATATAGGGGGGAAAGGCACTAAAAAAAGGGGGAAATGGGGGGAAAAGAGGGGGGATAGGGGGAAAAAGTGGGGGTGAAAGGGGTAAAAGTGGGGGTAGTAAATCTTCGGTATAAATGCATTAGTTTTTAGCCCATCAATAGATGGCGCTAAAAACTAAAAACGTCTCGCTGAAAGAAAAATTCTCTCTCCTCTCCGGGCAGTCGCGAGTGACGTAGCTGGATTCCAACAGCCTTTTGGGGGTATTACGCTGATTTCAAAAATGTCTGTCTTAGCAAAATGCGTGAAGTGGAATACTTTTCAATTGCATATTATAACGTATACATTTGCAAATTCTTAACACAGTAGACCTAAATGAATATATAACTTCTTAATTTTTGATTCTATAAATTCAGCTCTCAATAGTCCATTTATTTTTAAAAAGGTTTTAATCCATACAAAAATGAGGTAGAAATTTAGGAAATTGTGAAAGTTTATCACATACTTTAGCTTTAACATGTGTTGTAATTAGGACACTTTGTTTACAAATAAATTTATTGACTAGCCTAAAAACGCTAGTGTAATACTGTATCAACTGTAGAACCAAATTTATCACAAATGTATCTGAGAATTATAAATATTCTGTTTCTAGTTTTCTACATAGTGAGCTTTTCCATTTTCTTCTCCCGATATACCTTTTGTCCTTATTAATGAATTATCACAGTCAAGCACGGAGCACCGCAGGCCAGGCATTTTATTTCAGCTGTAACTTAAAATGAGATGCAGTCTGAACTTAGACAGATTACAATTGAATTGATGTTCAATCTTAATTCTTAAATGGAAAGTTGGAGCTAAGCCTTGGCCGCTATAATTTATGAAATTTAGAGTTTAATAGTAATACCACTCATGTATTGCTTGAAATTAGCATAAAAGGGGTTTATTCTTACCTTATTTAAAACTTGAAAAACTTTCAAAGCTCGATATTTTTAATTTTAATTTTTAACCAACCGCCGCAGGACGCGGCAAGTCCCCGGCCAAACTTCGCACTCGTGACTGGGTTCCCGGCTTCCCGCGCTTAACTTTCCTCCTATTCGAGAGGATGCTCAAACGCGAAATCTTGTTTCCTTTGGTTCCCCGGGATCCAACCACGTCATAAGAAGGGAAAAAACCAAAGTATTGCCCCCCGTTTTTCGAGCCAGATTTTTCGTTTTAAAAAACGGCTTTATAAGCCAACCTTATAATACGAAGTTTCTATAAGAACCTTGAACCTCATCCTTGACTTGTAAATGATACTCTTTAAGTTTAACTGTACGTTTTGTGGTTTTAAATAGCGCTGTTATATTTTTGTTACAATTTCAAAAAATGGAGCTAAGTTTTATTATTGTTATTCGTACAGTTTGGCAGGAAGAAAGGTCTTTCAAAGTGAGATATAAATAGCCCATATTCATCCACTTACTCAGCTTTTCCGGCTAAGACTAAAGTACAGAAAAACGCGAATGTGCCTAAGGTTGCCTAAGGTCGGAAATCACAGTCGGTTGAAACGGCGGTAGAGGATATTTCCTCCTAAACGTTATTTTTCACCAAGGAGACCAATGGGGAGTAAAATACAATAAATTATAATTAAAAATGATTAATATGTTAGGAATTAAAGCTTTTTTACCAATTCGATTAATTCTTCAAAAATAAATTATTTTCATTGACGGCGGTAAGAGCACTTAACTTCGCCCACAATTCATAACTTTAGTCGGCTTAGGCCCGCTGACGCTGCCCAAAATTCTGTACTTTAGAAAGCTTAGGCTATTATATTTTTAATTATCCCGGGAAAGTTGTTTTATCTAATTAAATATAAACAAATAGTATTATTAAAATCACCTCTTTAAACTTTTGAAGTTTTTTTTTCAACAATAATTTACTAAAATCACCTTTCAGCACCCGCGTACTTCGAGAAATTAGACACAGAAGGCGCTGAAGCTGCGTAGAGGGGGTTTCAAAAAATTCTGTACTTTAGTTTGATTGGCTAATTTGCGTTTTTTCCCTAATTAAGTGTGAATTATTTAAAATAAACCTTTATAATAACTAATCATGATGGGGAAAGCCCTATTCAACATCTTGAATAATTATTCGTCGTCTTTTTAAACATTTCACACCCTAAGGCAATCCAAGCAGTCGCGCTCTCTCACCCCCGTACCCCTTTTTTATTGTAGTTAAACTTGTTTTGAATATTTTTATTTTTTGACTGTAATTTTTAGACAAGGCCATTACATTCGGACCTTTCGCGAAAAAGGGACGAAAAATGACCTTTAACCATTGCCACTAGGACTAGTTGTTTAAAATATGTTTCTAATTTCTGATCCACCGCCATTTTATGTTTTTGCTCTTTATAGTGTGGATTATTATGAATTATTATATAAAGGCATAATTAGAAATTATTATATAAAGGCATTATCATAAATTATTATATAAAGGCATTATCATAAATTATTATATAAAGGCATTATCATAAATTATTATATAAAGGCATTATTAGGCCTATAAAATAATTTATCCTTCAATAACTTGTTGAGATGGTTCCAAAAATTTCTGCCAACCCAATTTAGTAGGAAAGCACCTCATATCATATAGCGCCTACTTATTTCCCGACCAACTATTTAGTTTTGATTAAATAAATTGACTACACTTATTATCTTTAAATTTTATGTTATACAAAGGACATGGCTAGTGCCAAGACAATTAGAACGGAAGGCGAAATTGGATAACGAACTTATCCAAGTTTATGGCTCCTGCCAGTCGTTTAGGCCTACTTTTGGTCTCAAATTTCTGAACGAAACAGGCTTAATGATAGGGTTACAATTTTGGATGGTAAGTTCTACGCGTATTTTACAACATCAAATAATCAACATGCTGTGATACCTTGCGAATTTATGTTGTGTTCATCTCGCATAAAGTGTATGTACAGGGTGTTCCCGAAAGGGTGTTAGGAACCTCTCACGCGACAATTAAAACAAATTCAAATTCAAATTCAAATTCAAATTATAAATATAGTTTAAAATATGTTGACGATTTACTCTGAAAATCCACTACAGTAGGCCAAATAGACGACAAATTAAGGGGGTACCTTCCATGGTTTCGTGTTCGACCTTCAAGTTGTAATCTTTTCCACTATTTTACGACCCCGCTCGCATGAGCTGATCGTGAGAAAAAATATACCCTTACCACGCTTGCTTGGTAGAGTTTTTGTTGCGACGAAATGAAGCTTTTTAGCGTCTATTCGTAAAGTGGTAAAACTATGCGGCGGTGGGTTTTAAACGAAGGGTCAATGGGTCATAGCCATCATAAACGGTTGGGGGGGGGGGGGGGTGATAGCCGGTCCGCGACAAAGATGGTGTATTAATCAAACTATCAGGTTTGGCTTAAGATTAATTTCTAAGAAAACTTGCGCTTTGAATATACACATAAGCTGTGTTTGGTCCGCTCGAGGGCATCGATAAATAGAAAATAGATATAGGCCTAGTAGCAAAATCACACTTTGAGCATGATACCATTTATTTACACCAGTAAAAAACGTTTTTAAATATCGCAGGCCTGATATCGAGTCACTAAGTCACTTTATGAAAATAAGTCAGTCATTTCCTGTCTTAAGATGTTACTTACCTTCTCGACCATAACTTAAAACGCAGTATATTTTAATAACCTACCTAGATGAAGTTTAAAACCCAGTATTAACGATGTGACGTTCAGTATACGTGTACGCAACCGTAACTATACATAAATGTTTCTATAATAAGAAGTTTCGCTTTTCCCCAGCTATGCCGAACCATTTTAAAATCAAGAAACCAAATTTTCTCTTTAAGGGTTCATTTATTAATTTTATTCAAAAACTAATATATATTTTTAAAATCCAAATACTAATATATATTTTTTAAAATCCGAAAACTAATATATATTTTTTAAAATCCAAAAACTAATATTTTTTGGTTTTTTAATCCAAAAACTAATATTTTTTTGGTTTTTTAATCCAATATTTTTTTCTCCTTAATCCAAAAAATATTTTTTTTTTCTTACTCCAAAAAGTAATTTTTTTTCTTAATACAAAATTTAATTTTTTTTTCTTAATACAAAATTTAATTTTTTTTTCTTAATACAAAAATTTTTATTTTTTCTTCTTAATATAAAAACAATTTTTTTTCTTAATATAAAAAGTAATATTTTTTTAATACAAAAGCTACTAGGCCTACTTTTTTTTATTCAAAACAAAATTTTGAAATAGTTCATTTTCTACAAAATCGGCCCATTTTTGAGCCCCTTCCTCTTCCCCCTTCCTGTGGGCCGGGTGGTTCATCCACCTCTGTCATCATGTGGGCTCCCTGTGGACAAAAATATTTTAACATTATCTCTTGACGTGTGTCCCGTTCACGTTAGGTATTACACATTGACCCTAGTTATATCTTACACCCCGTAGTCATATCTTACACCCCGTAAATAGACGCCTTTACTAATTTCACTGAAAACACCTTATGCCCGGTAAATTATGAATAAAAAGCGTCCTTAAATAATAATAATAATAATAACAATTTTATTTCTTCTTAGTTATTTTTTACATTTATTAATTGTCGGCTAAGCCGTTATCGGCTTTTATGCCTGCGTTTGCTTAGAATGCAGTACCCAATAATTTAGATGGTTACTGTCGTTAGAACAAACTAGTATGAATATTTACATAATAAAAGATAGAACAATAATAAATAATGAAATGAAAAGTTTGTTTATTGTGCATAAAAAAAACTACTTACGTAGTTCACGAGATTACGCACATTGCGATAAGTATAGTACATAAAATCAAAGTAAATTTACAAATGGTTGGGGTCTAAACGATTAAGATTAAACAGATTGACATAGGAATATTCTATAAATTTAACGGAACTTAACGAATTTTTCCAATATGTTCACAAAATATATCAATTGTTGTGCAGTGACGATTATAATTTTGTTGCATTCTTATAATAGGATTTAAGTGTTTTATAGGTACATAAAATGTGGTAGTTTTTCTTATTGCATGTGGCACTAAGAAGTACAGCCTGCTTAATAAATCATTTACAGAAATTTCGTTGTGGATAAGTTTATGCAAAAATCTAATATCTATAATTTCCATTAAATAATGTACACTACGGATGTTCAAGTGATCCAATAGTATTTCGTATTTGTATTCCACGTGTCTTAGGAAAAAGATATGAGCATAAAAAATGAACTTTCTCTGTATGCCTTCGATCCGTTTCTAAGATGCAGACTAAATTCACTCCAGGCCAGGAAACCATATAGAGCCTTAGAACGAACTAATGTGAGGTATAGTAACCGGAAGTGTTTTAAAGACCCTAAGGGTCGGCAGATTTTTAGAGCAACTCCTAGAGTTCGCCGACAGCGATTAACTGTGTTAGTTATGTGCTCTCGAAATAGAAGGGCACGGTCAAATGTTACACCAAGGTCTGTTACGAGTATTCGTTGGGGAATGGTTGATTGGGCAATGGAGTAGGTGGCGCGAACTTCTCTACAAACTCGTCGCGTAAAAGTCACATGGACCGATTTTGAAGGGTTTATTGGTAGATTATTATCAATGCACCAAGATGCAACGGCATTTAAATCATCCTGTAATTTTGTACAGTCTACCCTAGAGACAATATTTTTACAGATTTTGTGATCGTCGGCAAAAGCTATGAGTTTAGAGTGTTTTATCGAGTATTGCAAATCATAAATATAAATATTAAACAACAACGGCCCCAGAGAGGAGCCTTGCGGCACACCACAATGTACAGAATAAGAAACTGAAGAGACATCGCCATTGATTTTAATTATATTAACTCTATCAGAAAGATAGGAACGAAACCAACCCAGTAAGCTAGTGCTTACTCCTAAGAGTTGCATCTTTTCCAAGAGAAAGGAGTGGGAGACGCGGTCGAAGGCCTTGGCCAGATCAAGGTATACCAAGTCGACCTGACCACGGTCTTCAACAACAGGGACCACAAAATCCATAAAGGCAGATAAATTTGTGTCCACACTTCTTCCCGGCAGAAAGCCGTGTTGGCAATCATTAGGGAAGAAACGGAACCATGCCTGCAATTTAGTGTGAACGACCATGTCGAACAATTTGGCCAACGTGCATAGGAGTGAGATGGGGCGATAGTTCTTGACATCGCAGGCAGAGCCAGACTTATAAACTGGAACAACGACCGCTTTCTTCCAGGTTGTTGGAAAAATACCGATACTAATGGATAAATTGAAAATATGCTCAAGAGCGGACAGAAGAAGATCAATGCAACCCTTAATAATTAGTGCGGGGATTTTGTCAAACCCCGTGGAGGGCCTATTCGGGAGTTTCATTGTTGCCTGATAAATATCCAACTGATTTACATACATGGAAGAAAACGGGTTGTGCGGTAATTCAATACTGTCAGCTACGCAAGAATATTTAGTAGCAGTCCCGTCAACAGAAATGCGTGAAAAGTGATTTCTGAAAAGAGACGCAAGTTCTTCAGAATCAGAAATCACATTTTTATCAAGTTTTAGGGATATGCTATGAGATTTAGCCTTTATGTTTCCGTTACCGTAACTCCAGAATTTCTTAGGATGGTTTAACGCGTCCTGGCAAACGCGATCACCCTCTGCTAATTTATCACGCTTGATGTATTTTCTGACAAGCGCCCTTTGATGCTTGAAAGAAATAAGACTTGGGTACGCTTGTATTTATTGAAATAGTATTTTTTGCGCTTGATGGCGGTGCGCAATTGAGTGGAGTACCAGTTCGGGAAAGCAAAGGAGTTACCTACAACACGTATTGGAATGGCAGTGCTCATGGCACCTTGAATGTAAGCAGTCAAAGTTTCCACACAATGATTAACATCGCGGGAATCCAGTATTACAGACCAGTCCGAATCACGTAGACGGGCATAAAGAAGATTGTAATCTCCAAGCTTGAACTTATAGGTAGGTTTCGTCCCTTTCCTATGGTCGCTTAAAGAAATTGGGTACGTAACCAAAAATGGCGGATGGAACGTGTCAATAGTAACAAAAGGTTCGTCTAATTTCAAGATTTCTAACTCGTTAATGTTTGCTAAACAGAGGTCAAGTACATTACCACTGCAGTTAGGTAGTGCGTTAAATTGGCGCAGATTATAAAAATAACAAAGTTCAAAAATATGACTAGCTTTGGCCGCGGTCAAAGAGGTGCAACCCATAGTGCCATTAATTTGCCAATTAATTGCGGGTAGATTAAAATCTTTTAGGAGCAATAAATTGGTGTCCTGTTGAGGCAGTTCTTCAAGGAGGCGCAATTTGTACTGATTATAACACTCATAATTTGAGGCAGGAGGGAAATAAACAGAACCAATTAACAGATCCTCATCAGAGCCCAATTTAACTTGTATAAAAACACACTCAGCCACGCCCTCCAGATCGTGACGTCTAGTGCTAAAATAAGAATTTTTAACTGCAATAAGTGCACCACGGCCCCAAACATTTTTATAATCATGATCAAGACGATCACCCCTATAAACCGTGTAATTATCCGGAAAATAATTTTTAGTAAAATGTTCTTGGTTTAGCCAAGTTTCAGTTAGACAAATTATATCCACATCAAGTGAAATAGCATTGTTCAAAAATTCATCCGATTTAGTACGTAAACCACGTACGTTTTGGTAGGCAATACATAAGGCCGTCATTGCAGTTCATTTGTAGAGTCCGATGTATTTTTCTCCAACTCGGAAGAGTGCTTATGTGCTTCACGTGGTACTCCATTAAAGTCAGCAATGATACTATGGACGGGCCAGTTGGCAGGGTCGCGTAATTTGTCAAATTCAGATTGGTCGTCACAAGTAACGTAAAAGGATGAGTGGTCCGCATTCGGGTGTTTTGGGCGTAACCGATTACAAACGGCCGATTTAACACCAACCTCTTCATCTAAGGCCATCTTCAACTCCGAGGAAGTCAAGTCATGGTCCAATCTGCTGATAAACAGCGCCTTTTTTACGCGAATTCTGCTAGAGGCAGCCTTAATCTTGGTATGCACCGCCGAGCCGGACTGTACCGATTTGGGCTCCGTTACCCTCCGGGGAGGTCTATTTTCATTTGAAATTGGCACGTCAAAGCATATGAAAGCAGAAGCATATGAACTACTAGCCCATGGTTGAGCCGATGGGATGCTAGAATCGTGTGCCGGTAACTGACGAAAAGACGGGCCTGGGTAAAATGACTTAGGTTGGACATTTACGCCACGGGAAGTAGTCGGCAGAGCATCTCTACAAGTAATGAGTTGGGACGTCAAGGAGGCCTTTTCAGTTTCAAGTGATTTGACCCGCTCTTCAAGTTCTTCAATCTTGGTTTGTAAGGTAACTACAATAGTTTCCGTAGATTCTAGTTTTTCGAGAATTTTGTCAAGAATGGAGTCCGGGTCACGAGTCAAGCTGTTGGTACGGAGCAGCTGGTTCAGGGCATCATGCACCTCGTTCATGGTAAGAGCCTGTGTATCGGACTCGATAATCATGCTCGAAGAGGAACCACGTCCTAAGTCGCTAGAACGGCTCGATTGCTTAGAAGCCTCTGCATTAGCCGAATGACACTTAGAGCAGGTTGTGGACGTGGTGCACTTCAGATGTGCGCGATTCTTGCAGGGATCAGAGCAGCAAGTAGATATTTTTTGCTTACCAAAAAAGAGGGCTTGACAAACCCAACAAAGATCCTTAGCAGGAGCCATCTACTTTAAGCACAGCAAGGGTAGTCGATTTAAGCCTCGGCTTAATTAACACGGTAAAAATAAGTTTGAAAAAAAAATAACTGCGCGAGTTTGAAAAAGAAAATTTGCACGAGCAATAAAAAACAAGTCTTATCAGCACGAGAACTGAATAATAATAATGTATATAGTATATAATATAGTATACAATACACTAATTATTAATTAACAATAAATAATAACAATATGTATAGTATATAATATAGTTCATAATACATAATAATATATTAAAAGATAGAACAATAATTAATGGTGTTACAGTATAATAAGCTAATTATTAAGTACCGAGGCTTTCGCTAAGGCTTTAAATTGCGCTAGACTAATAGCATTTGGAGGGTTTAGCATGTTATATAAGTTGGTACATTTACAGAAGATTGAGTTAAATTTTATGGATGTTCCATACCCAATCAATTTCTTAAATCTTCTCCAATGAGCTTTACGGGGCACAAGGCCCATGAAATTACTTTGGTCAGACAACTAGTACTTACGAATTTCTTCGTCGCCTCTTCCAGGTAATTTAAAGTTTCTTGGAACTGGGCTCCAAAAAGGTATTCTTGATCGGTCCAATTATCAATAGACTGTAGCGCAATAGTTGTTTTTTCCAAAAATCGTGGCCTAATATTTTCGATTGCATTTCTCCTTCTCAAATTTTGTAATTGAATTACTAGTTTTTTAAGTTCTTGCTCTTCTTCAGTCTTTTTTTCGAACCTTTTAGAATTATAAGTGGGTTGGGCTTAGAGATGCGAGTCGGTAATTTACCGTCCGTAAATTACCGGTAATTTACCATAAACCGCGTAAATTACCGATTTATATCTTACCGTAATTTTAAAACGGTAATTTACCGCTAAATTACGTTAATTAACGCGGTATTAAGCCTGTGAAAGTATAAATACCATAAATTACGGTAATTTTTGTTATTCCGAAATTTTATTCGGTAATTTACCCGGTAAATTACCATTTTTAAAAATTACGATAATTTCACATCTCTAATTGGGCTTCTTTCATAATACGATATTCGTTATTAATATTTTTTCTAATAAATATCATTTCTTGGAGGTTAATTATATGATAATTAATTACATTTAAGTCGCGGAAACTATTTTAATAAATATTTTCACGACCATAAAAACCCGACCAGTTCCTTCTATGTAGCCACCGAATACCATAAACTATCTAAATATATGACATAACCCAACCTAAGCAAACCAAACCTAACCAAACCAAACCTGACCTAACCAAACCAAACCTGACCTAACCAAATCTGACCTAACCAAACCAAACCTGACCTAACCAAACCTGACCTAACCAAACCTGACCAAACCAAACCAAACCTTTAATATGAAGGGTAAAATATAGAAAAACATGGAAAATATATATTTTTATTAATTTCCGCACCTTAATTTTAACAGATTAACCTTGAATAAATGATATTTATTGAAAAAACTTTTAAATGCGCAAGCTATAGTAAAGTTTAACCTTAACGTACCTCATTTTTTAATAATTTTATGCTTCTAATGCCGATTTCTTCCGCTTTAAACAAAGCCCGCTCCGTGATTAACCCTTCCGGGCTAAGTAACACTGCGACGAGATTGTCAATTTTTAACGCGTTCATTTTCTTACTGTTGTTGTCGTGTCCAAAGCTAAACCGTTTGTGACGGCATCGCGCGAATCCCTCCAAATTTGTAGTAAACGACAAAAAAAACGTTACCACTCCCTAGGGTGCCCCCAAGCGGACCTAAAAGGAAGCTGATGCCGTTCTCCAAGGACCACTATTTAAGGAGACGTAGATGTATTTTAATTCACTAATAAGGAAACTTTATTTTTTCAACCAATAATCAAACCGGATCTTTCCGTCGGGTGATTCGAAAAATTCTGTACTTTTTTTGGCCTATTGTAAGAAATTTAATTTAATAAAATTTAAATAACTAATCAGGATTAAAACGAATTATTAATTTTCTAGAATAATTATGAAACGTTTCCAAACACTATAGTAATCCCGACTCTAATGGTCATTAAACTAATTAATTAAATAGACTATAATTTCTGTTCTCACCATTGAGTCACTTGTGTTTATTAGGGGGGAATACTTGAAAGGGGTTTACAGACATAAAAAGTGAAAGTGTTCTATCGGATGAAAACCTCCCTTTGACCTCCCTTTATTAATTTTCTCTGCTCATCCACTCGCCGAAGAGCGGCAAAATTATTCCAGTCAGCATCTGTTTGGCGTCTGGGACCTCCGCACGTTGCTTTCGTATAGGTTGTCTTACAGCTTTTGAAAAGCCTTTTTATCGTGATTCAGCCAAACACGATTCTTAATAGGAGGTCCAAAACGCTTTAATTACAAGCAATAAAACCGTTAGCTGTTTTCAACAGTATTTTCGGTTAATTTTCTAATCGAATCAGATAGATTCGTAGAAAAATTGAGCCAAGTACAAATTTTGTACGTTTTTCTTGGCAAAATTATATAAGGAAAGCCAAGTGCCTCTAAACTGAGCCTTTCATTAAAGAGCCAGTTTTCACGGATTTGAATAAAAAATCCTGCCGAGTACAAATTTAGTACTTTTTATCGGCGAAAATAAAAGCTACGTTAAAAATGAGTTCTGAAAATTTTGATCAGAAAGAATTCCTTATGGATTTTTCAGCGTCAGTAAACGAACTTTTAGAGTCGTTGAACAATGATACTGTCGATTGTGACAACATTTCTTTGCATAAACGTAATGATCAATCTGAAAGATTTGGTGATGGTGATGACTGTTCTGAAACAAGCTTAACTGCAAAGAATTCAGTTCGAGGGGTCGAGGAATTACCTACTGAGACCGATTGCACTAAAACCACGTCCATGGGAAGAGAATGGAATCCCTCTGGAAATGAATTGCATGACAGTAATTTATTAGAAGAAAACCACATTGTGGCTCAATTCCTTGACGGAAATGAAAATCCAAATTGTCCAACAGAATCTGAGGGCGAAATTGAAAATTTCGCGCGTGATATTTTGGGAACTTCAAAAACCCTTGCATATAAAAGTGGTATTTCAAGAAGCCTCAAACCAGAAGAAGCTCGAAATATTTTAATGGATGTAAAGAATGGGGTTATAAAAAATAACGTTTTGAGATTTTGCCCAAAAAATGAAATTAAAGGGGGCGATATTTTTTTACTTTGTACCGATGACATAATGAAGAAAAGAGATCTATATAATGACGGAATGCGATGGAGAAATTCTCACACTACCAAAACGTCCCAAGACATCATCAAATTGTACTGCGATATTAGACCTGGATTTGAAAAAGCAGGTAGTAGGGAGTTTCAAAGGCATGTTTACACTCTTAAAAATCGTTCGAATGGCCTATATCCTGTATTAATTCACTACAAAGGTGATGAAACAGTATGGGTTGAAAGACCACATGGAAATTCAAAACAAAACAAAAAAGTTCCCTGGTATCATACTAATCGATCCACGTTAAATAACGTGAATTCTAAAGTTAAAGGTCAAAAGAATGACCCAAAAGAAACTTTTAGGGAAATAACAGCAGAGGTGAAAGTTGACCTAAAAAATCTTGAGAAAGAGGTCCAGCAACCGAAAGTTAGCGACATCGAACCAATGGCACTGCCGAGGAATACAAAACAGGCAGCGAACTTAATTTATTTATGATACACCAAAATAAATTCGGAGCTATTCATAAGAGCTTGTTCACGTCTAGTGCTGGAACTGGATTTTGAAACCTTGAGTAAAAATGTTCCCGTGGTTATCGATAGAGAAAAGGGTATCATCAAAGCTGTTAAAGAAAGCTGTTCCGTGGCGTCCGATAATTTATTGTTTTGTCACAACCACATGAAAAACGATGTAAAATATTGGTTGCGTAGAAATGGTGGAATTACTTAGACCTTAAAGGATATCGGCTTCATTAGGATGCCTTTTTACAACGTGAAAACGAGGAACAGTTTGAAGAACAGCACGAGAAATATCGTAGCAAATGGTCGCAGCCTTTTTTGACATACGCCGATACGTTTTTGAGAGAAGACCTGAAAAATAATGCGATTGCGGCGCAATTCAAACGTTTTCCTGCGTTTCAATCAAAAACTCCACCAAACAATTTAAGCGAATCGTTGTTGAGGAGCTATCTCCAACTGGTGAAATTTCTCAAATAACTACTCACGCAGCAGAGGACGAAGCCACTAGTGAACCAGTTGTAAACATTTGTGCTAGTCAAGATGAAGAATGGTTCGAACAATCTGAATTCATCTTTGAAATACCATCCGATGACGATTTAATTAAAAATTCCATTGCTTGTAAACAACTGAGGTTTACTAATGAAAACCTTTTCTCACTCTCTGGACAAGAAATGATTAACGAACCACCGCAATCTCTTCTGCGGTTGGGCGGTGGATGTATGAGAGAAATAGTAAACGTTTCTAAGCTTGCCAAGGAAAATAACCACCACCCCCTAGATTGAAGAATTAAAGAGCGAAAACTTTACAAACTTGGCCTTGCATTAAGTCTACAGGGAGATGAAAAAGAAACTCTACCGAAAGAATTGAAAGATCGCGATAATGGACATATGTCATTCCCCAAGTTTTGCTTTTTAGAATTTTTGGGTAGGCTAAATAATGAAGCGAGAAAGTATGCCAGTGTTGATGGATTCAAGATGTTTGGAAAGAGCATGCTTAAGGAATGTCATAAAAATATTAATGAAAAATGGCAAAATTATGGTTCCTTTTTACCCAGTGCCTTCCAGTTGAGCATGATCAGAATGATGAAACTGTGATATCTTTCTTTAAACTATGGGTGAGAAAAATTGTTAACGCTAGGATTCAGGAATATGTATCTTGTCATATGGATCGCTACTCTAAAGAAGCTCGGAAAATCGGCAAATGAGGTCATACTTTAAGAGATGGCCTCTATGCTGCAGTTTCTACTAAAAAAATTACTAATAAATGTGAAAATAAAGTCACCAAAGTTAATTGTGATAGCCCAAAGTCTTCATCGTGTGAGCGAATCTCTGATCCGGTTATAGATAAAATCATCAACTATGGATCAACTGATACAACTCCCAAAAAAGGCAAGCTCTAAAACAGACCAACCGACCGAAGAGAAAGAACCTCTCAACTATTTTTGAAAAAAGTAATACTTCTAATGAGCAAAAGTTCACCAAGACTGTTAAGAGAAGAAAGCCCAATAAGGTTGTCGTGGAAGAATCAATAGATGCTAACTGTGATAAAACTGTTCAAAACATGCCCCTCAATCTAGTCAGCGGTATATCAAACACAATCCTGCCACCCACAGTGAGAAAAAGTACAAGAAAAACATAGATATAGAAATACACTATTATAGCCTAGATACACTACCTTTGATTCAACGCTCGAGACTCAATGAAGCCAAAAATCGAATTTTGCCCCTCGGCATGTATGATTGGTAGGGTGGGGAATAAAGCGACACTAGCCACCTAACGGCGGACGGGGAAGCTAAAAATAAAAATGTTCTGTTTTTTTTCTTGTTTTTTATTTTTTTCGTATACAAATTATTGAAAAAAGGCGGGAAATTCAAGTTGCAACTTTCATATTTTTAAAACTTAAAGCTTTTGGCGTTGTTAAAAAGGATAATCGGTAAGTGGAAAGTGAATTGTACTAATCAGTAAAACTGTTTAGAATGTCTTTTTGAACATTTTTAATGCAATAAAAACCTGAAATTGATTAAATATCTCATTTAATGAGTAGGCTTAGAAATGGTTAAAGTTTGTGCCGTTACTGACTGCAAAAGCCTTTCAACAACAAATAAAATATCATTTCACAGGCATGTTGGTTGCTATTTTTCTAAATATGAAATAATTTATACTCGTTGCTTTCATGTAATTAAGATTTCCACAATTAAACCAACGGTTATGTCATAAATGGCTCGCGGCTAAAAAAACGGTTGGACTTAGTGCCGGGCAAAAACCATTTTGTTTGCGGTAATCACTTTCAGGAAAGTGATTTTCGTGTACGCAAAGACAGAAAACCTTCTTTGTTTTATTTAATATTTAATGAAGCCGGTTCACAAGTATACATAACAATTGAATAACATATTAAGTTCGGAATGTCAGTACATAGTATGTAACATAATAGCGCACCTGTGGCAAATCGGGCACGAGACATTCGCAGAAACCACACATTGCCAGTGCATTGCCTAGTACAATACCCACCCAACATCGCGCAACGGAGTCTTCATCATCGATCGCAGATTTTCTGTTCTTTACCCACGAAGTAGAAGTCTGTACATCAGCCGTCCACAACGTCGAAGTACATATCTTGAAAAGTAATAATATAATTAAAATAATAATAATTAAGACCCAGCTTGGTTAATAATATATTATTTGCAATGGGAAGTCTGCGGAGATTTTTGACCACAATTAATTAATTGAGGCTGAATCAAGTGAAATGATCGATGATGTGGGAGGTAATCCTACAATTGATGACCTAGGAAACACCATGGATGTACAAGAACCTGATGGGGTTCATGATTAACAAGACATAAAACAAATATAATCATGTAGGTGGCTGAGCTACGAGTAATAATTACGATCTCAATGCATACAGTAGGTTTTTTCCGCGGTTTTTAAGACATATTTCAGGAGGCACAGTACCTGTGATTCGCCATCAGTTCATAAAAAAAAGAAACACGTGAGGTTTGAAAAATCAATTATCTAAAACATACCTAACAATATTAAATTCTTCGCCGTGAAATTTACTTTCCACTAAACAGAAATTTAGTCAAACATCCATGCATTTGATGGCGCTTCAATATGCACTACAAAAACAAAAAAACTCTTCGATAAAAGCTCAAGGTCGCTCACCAAACACGACGGCGAAAGAATTTAAAACTTTCTTGCCTCAATGAAGTGAGGAAGCAAAATCTTCTTTTAGAAGAAAATGCGATGGATATTCAAGAGCGCTTTGGACCAACTGCGAAAGAAATGTTTAAACTTTTACGACATTCAGGAGTGAAAAATCCAACAAAACAAAAATACCCTCAGTTAATTCGAAGCTTTGCCTTGACGGTCCACTTTCATTCGCCCAAAGCGTATGAATATTTGAGGAAAACGCTTTGTTTGCCCCACCCAAACACTTTACGTGAATGGGTAAATAAAATTGATGGCCAACCTGGTTTCACTGCTAAAAGCTTTGCATACATCAAAAATGAGGTGCTAAAATCAAAACACCCGCTATTAATAGCGTTATCTTTGGATGAAATGTCCATCAAAAAACATACAGAATGGACAGGGAAAGAGTTCTCCGGTTACGTGAACTTGGGGTTAGGCCACAATGCCCAAGATTCTGACGAGATTGCAACATCGGCCTTAGTTTTCATGGCTGTATCAATAATTGGCCATTGGAAAGTGCCAGTCGGCGATTTCCTGCGGTTCACGGAACCCCTAGCTCTATGCTAAAAACTCTCGTAACTGAGTGTCTTTTCAATGTACACAAACTGGTGCCAAATTTTAATGCTCTTGTGTGTGATGGACTAAAAAGCAATATCACGATGGCTCAGTTACTTGGGGTTACCATCACAAAAGACGCCCTACAGAGCAGTTCCCCAAACCCAGGTACAATTGATATGGTCCTATATTCTATACTTTTCGCTTCGGACATAAACTATTCCCAACTATGTTATTTGTCCCCTTCCAGTGGATCCCAGTGAAAGAGTACACTTTCTTCTCGATGCATGCCACATGCGTAAACTGTTGAGAAATTTATGGGAGCATTATGGTGTTTTAATTGACCAACGCATGGCCGAAGTACACAAAACTAACACTTTCTAAATGGTTTTTCATTTTTGCTAATAATCTGCATAATTACTTAGCTAATTGACTGGGGGTACGTAGCCACCCTACATGCCTACCAAGCATACTAGGGTTTAACCTTGGCAAACAAGCTTTCCAAATTCCATATTAATTTCAAGAGTCAAAAAATGAAAGTGAACTTAGCAGCGCAAACCAGAAGTAGCTCCTAGCAAAGGGAATTGAGTTTCTGAGAAGGGAGGGGATCCAGTATACCAAGGCAGTGCCCCAACATCAAGATTTATATTATCCATTGATAGGTACTACTTACACTTCATTGTCCAGTCTTGTAAACTTTGAGATGCAACTTCACTTTGTCTTGTATAGATTGTTTGATGTTTTAAATTCAAGAAACCCAATGGCTAAAGGCAGCAATCCGACCTTCCAACCTAGATATTACAAAAAGGGATCTATTAAAGATGAAGGAACTGTTGTTAAATTTGACAGATATAGAAGGCAACTTAATTCTAGAAAGTCCAAGAAAAACAGCCATTTTGGGATTCACACTCGCCATTCACAGTGTGTTGGATATTGCGGAGAAATATGTTGCTCCCAATGACGCACCACTGAAGTATAATGTTAAATAAACTAAAGCTCTCATGATCAATGTCAAACTTTTTTTATTTCTAGCTTAACACATAAGTTTTGAGCCAATTTTAGGATTACAAGTGGGGACCTAAACCGTCTTCCTACCTTATATCTGGGGACATTTGTGTATAAATTATTAGATTTTGAATTAGTGTCAAAGCCTATAAGGTTCCATCAAGTATTTCAAGATCTTTTGTAACACTCGAAAAATTTACAAGTGGGGACCTTAACTGTAATTTCAACAGACAAGTGGGGTCTATTAAACACACTTTTTCTAATTTCATGTATATTATAATTTTATAATTAAAATTTTGATTATTATAATGAAATTTAGGTAATTGGACCTATATCTAGCTCAAAACTTAAGTTTTGAGCTAATTTCAGGTTTACAAGTGGGGACCTAAACCGTCTTCCTACCATATATCTAGGGACATTTGTGTATAAATTATTAAATTTAGAATAATTGTCAAAGGCTTTATGTTTCCATCAACTATATAAAAATACTTTTTAACACTCGAAAAATTTACAAGTGGGGACCTTCGCTGTCATTTCAACAGACAAGGGGGGTCTTTTATACACACATTTTCTAATTACATGCATAATTTTCTTTTGTAATTAAAATATTGATTGTTATGATGAAATTTACTAAATAGAATCTTTATGGTTCCTTCAAGTATTTCAAGATATTTTTTAAAACTTGAAAATTTTACAAGTGGGGACCTTCGCTGTCATTTTAACGGACAAGTGGGGTCGTTAAAATACATGTTTTCAAAATTCATTTTAATTCACTTTTTTAATTAAAATATTGATAATTATGATGAAATTTACATTATAAGTAACGTTAGTCCCATTTTAATATGTGGGGAACTTGGCCATCTTTTTAATATACATCTGGGGACATTTAGTTACTTCAATCGAGTTAATTAATGTTTTAAATGCAGTTAATTTAATGACGCATAAAGAATTAGGAAAAGTAGTTTTCGTACGTCAAGTGTAATTAAGTTTTGATAAATTCACCGTTCGGTCTGTGAGATACAAGATTTTAATATTGTTATCGCTGAATAATATATATTTTTTATTTCTAAAGAAGTGACATCTATCTGTGCTTATTGTAATGAAAACCCATTTTTGAGCCCCCACATGTACGCCGAAGAGACCATATGGTCCTCATTTCGTACAACTGGGGACCCGGTTGTGTGAAAACCTCTGGCGACATCTCTCGGATATGTGTTAATTTCCAGGGTCCCCACTTGTAATGTGAAAAACCCAAGAACCTTACAAGTGGGGACTTTTTTAAAACAATTAATATGGGCTCTAATTAGTCTAATTATATCATTTATCTAATTACTTACATGTGAGGACTTTAAAATGTCCCCACATGTAAGTCGGGTCCCCACTATGTGGGTGAAAAGATTGTCAGAATCCCCACTTGTCAATCGTATGCAGACGCACCCAGACACACACACGGACACACACGATCGTTACAGAACCTCTCCGTGACATACGTCACTCGGAGAGGTAAAAACTGTCTTAGTAGTCAAAGACGGAAAAAGTAAATGATAAGTGTAGAAAATTAATTGCTTGAAGTACAGATATTCAAACTTTCATTTCTGAAGACACGATCATATAACATCAATTATTAGAAAACATTTCTAAGTATTTTTCACCAATACGAAAGTTTCTATTGCCTTCATCGAGTGAAGTCGCTCTGTTTTATTGCTCCACTAAGCCTTAACCCGCGGTTCTCTAGTTTTACTGCAGCAGATCGTATGTCAAAGGCCTAAGCCTAGGCCTAGTTGACGTTATTATATTTATATTTTACCTTTAAAATTAACGATAGATCTAATTTGATCTTAAATTTTATTTGACGAATTTTATGCTTAAATTTACGGCTACAAAGCTGTGCATTTCGATATTGACGATTACAGTTTATTAAACAGACAATAATCATGAGCGGCTAAATGTGCGCCTGTTTTTGTTATTATCAAGGTTAGTCAACTGAATAAATTGCCCCTTTTCCAAAATGTTACTAAATTTTGAATGTTTTTACCTCAAAATATTGGTGTTTTTCAAATTATTGCTAATTAGCTTGTTTATTGTCACCGTTTTCCACAATATTGTTTTTTTACGCCATTTCTACCCTAAAAAGCGCCGCTTTTTTAGCCACTCGTCAATAATCCGGTACCCTTAGTTCCGGATCCATACGCACGAGACAAAAATTCTGCCTAACTACTGATGAAAAATAGAGTCGGACACTATTTACGATCACTGTTTACAGTATTTTCACTACTCTTGTGTTTAAATTAAGGCCTCAGAAGTGGAGAGATTCTTTCTGCGTGAAACCTTAAGAGATAATCTGAACAAATCAAATGCTTAGTAAAAAAGTTAAAGACCTCCATTTCTGAGGAATTGCATACTCTTCGCAAAGAAACAAAGGACGACATTGCTAATATTCTAAAATAATTTAAACTAGCCCCCACTTCAAAAGAAGTATCAAACCAACTATCTGCTCTGAGCGACAGTTACACTACCATGTACAATATCTTTCTTAGAAGAAAACCCAGAGAAAATGAAACATAACATCTTTGCAAATTTGAAAGGAAATTTGAGATTGAACAATGTGCTACTTCAGAAAGCTTTACAGTTCTTGAAAAGAAATTAGACCATCACCCGCAAGATCTGGAAAACATAGCCGATATCGTTGTAATAGATAAAACGGAAACAGCGCCATAATAGCCAGTACATAAAAAACCTATAAATTAAAGGGGATAAAGAGGCCTGGGCACAATGCCCGAAGACAAACTTAGCAACTGCAAAATTAAGACGTATCCTAGCTCTAATGACTTTTCTATAGGGAACTGCGCAAAAAACCTTTACAATTTTCTTGCTAAAGAAGCTAGATTCTACCACTAATCAAAGCCTCCATTTCCGAACATCTTCTACTCCTGACGAAGTCCTTCAACCAGAAAACTGGCCCCAAGGTGTATCATGCGACAAGCTAGGTAGCAAAATGGCTAATCCCAAAATTTGAGAAATAAATACAAACGAAGGAGGACTGGTCCTTTCAAACGATCAAAAATGAAATATTTTATACCTAACTGTGATAAAACAGTCACTGTGGAAGATATTAAAGAACATCTGTGTGATATTGGAATAACGGTCATTTTTACTATAACACCTCCATCAAAGCATTCAAGCTGGACTCAAATTTCTATCGTTGAAAGTGAAAGTCTCCATGATAATACACTTGATCTAAAAAACTGGCCAAACCCTATACGAGTTCGTCGATATAGGGAAAGACCAAATGCAAAGAATTGACTGCGACATTCTTCGATACTGAGCCCCTTTGAAATATCTTGAAATAGTAACAGCAACCTTGATGGACGTATTAAAGGCTTATATATCACGCTTGTCAACGTAAGGAGCCTAAACGTCCACACTACTGACATTGCTAATATTCTATTTAGCAATGACATTGATGTATTAACGATTTTAAAAATATGGCTGAATCCCCTTATGCCAGACATACTTTTTGCTATTAATGGTTATACATTGATTAGAAAAAATATATCGGGCAAACGTGGTGGTGGCATCGCCATTCATTTTAAAGACCGCCTTAGAATATATGAGAGACTATCTCTTATGAACAACCGGAAACTTCTTCGCTTGAATTTTTTTTTTGGTTTTCCCTTTATGAAAAAACTCGAAACCAGTACATATTTTCTGTTGCTACTGTCCACCACACCTAGACTATAAAACTACGTTTGTGGATCTTGGACAAAGGTGGCGCCAGGGGTAGGCGACAAAGGATATAGCCTACTTTTCTTTTCACTTTGGGGGCCTATAAACGCCATTTAGGGCCTCTTAATGTAAAATATTTGGGCCCTTGCGCTGGACCACTAACCTTGAGAAGGGAAATTATTAAAACCTATTGTTTATTCAGAAAAAAGGGTGTAGAAAATTACGCTTCAACATAAATGTTGCCTTCATAAGTCTAAAGGATTGTCCATAAACTACGTCAGACTCATGGCGGAGGGGTTTCTAAATTTGTGACTGACCGTGACAACGGGATCTTCGATGCGTGACGTCACATTTAACATCAATTTTGTTACGAAGTCAGTAAGAGGCTGATTAGCTCACTTTCGTTATAAAAGAAAAAAAATACAATATTCTACCTGGGAACGACCACTACGATAATTTACCAAATTTTTTATTCCATCATCGCTTAAATAGTAGAAAATTTAAGCAATGATCTCCTACTTACGCCTACTTGTAGCCAATTTAAAACAAACTTACCAGTTCACTGCAGAAATTAGGTAGCTACACGTACGTTTAGTCGGTAATTTTAATAACAGCCTCACCACCAAGAGCAAATGTTCACGGATATAGGCATGAGCGTTATGATCCTCTTAAAGCTCGAGCAGGTTCTACAACACATCGTTCCCTACAAGACATACTACTAAGAATAATAAAATCTGCGAACCAAAAAAACAAATTACCTATCGACTTTCAATCATAAATGTTCTTAAAGATTCCTATAGAGACTCTAGGGGTCTTGTACAGTTGTTGGATGGCTCCGAGTTACTTTCAATCCTAATTGGCTAGAAACATTTTCTATTTGTGATCATAGAAACGGAAATTAATTAATAAAAGTCAATTGAAGGATCTAAATTTTATAAGAGAACAACGAAAAACGGAAGGAAGAAAAGTTCCAGAAAGAATGGTTCACTAGTAAAATTTGTTTGGTGGATAAACGGGGCTACCAGTCTTAAAGATTTCAAGGGTGCGATCACCTTTATTGTAAATAATGTATAAAAGAGAACTTCACCCTTCAAATTAAAGAGGAAAATGTTAAACGCTTAACTTGTCCAGAAGTCAAATGTTCAACGCCAGCTCTTCCACAAGAAAGTAAAACATCTGAATTCCAATTTCCTCAATAACGACAGTAAAAATTATCGTTATTATTAAAATTTAAGGTTTTGGAATTGGTTGAAAAAGAATTTTATGATCCATATGACGAAATATTGTTGGAATTAAGCCTCTCGCAATGGAGAGATCTAACTAGATGTCCTAGATGCCAGTGTTTTGTCGCTATTGAACCTGTCGTCCAAGCTGCGGTTTGTACAGCGTGCGAATACCCTTTTTGTGTCTTTCGCAAAGTGACATATCATGGTTTAGAGAAGGTAAATGCAGCTGAACCCTACATTGAAGATAATTTACTTTTTAACATATATCAGAGGAAAGAAAAAAATCAGAGGTCAATACTTAAAGGGGTCAAAGAATGTTAGAAGGAATATGGAAAAAAGTATGGGATTGAGTTATTGAAACTGATTAACGAGTGTTTGTCGGATGATTGGGTGTAGTCAAATTGTAAAACGTGTCCTCTTTGTAGTGCTACTATTGAAGTTAATTTCTTATATTATTGTCAGGCTATTTTTCCAGCAAAAATAATTGATTTTTTTCATACAGAGAAGTGATGGCTGCAACAAAATGGTGTGTTGGACGTGTAACACAGCTTTTTGTTGGCTCTGTAATAGGCGATTAAATCTTGATGACACGTATATGCTGTAACGGATTAGATGTCCGTTCCGTTGACAAGGGCGTTCAGTCAATCCTTATAAAGGAGGACCGTCGTCACAATGCTAAGTGTTAAAATCATATTACCCAGGTTCTTCTTGGTTGTGCCGCTATCGGATATCCGTGGTTGGAGCCTAACTTTACCCTTAACTTTTATTAGGAGACATATTGATAAATCAAACACTCTTTGACTTTTATTAACGTAAACTAAAATAAAAGTTAAAATCATAATTGAAGAGAGTCTGAACCACGAGGTTCAGCAAATAATAACGACTACATTTTTCCCGGGTGTAAATGAGACTGCTCCTGTTACAACATAAAATTTCTCTTTTATATCTTCCCAGAGGGATGCTAACTCTTTTCCGCAAATTGAGAAGGGTTGCAACCGGAGATATGTGGGGTCGAGGTAGTTACAAGACGGCAGTGGACTGAGCATAAACCAGCGGTTTGAAATTTGAAGCTTCCGTTAACTGTCGTCTGCCACGGTAGGCCTAAACCGTTGCAATGCATTACAATGATCCCAGTTCTCCGTGTTTTGATCATTTGTTCATCGGAACGGCTGAATTGGTGAATGATAGAGATAGCGAGGACGAGTTTGAATTTGTGTTACTTTGAATAAAATTTAAAACCCAAAATTGTCTAACCATTGAATATTTTTGTAGAAAAAAGAGTATCAATTTCAGTTTGAACGTGAACTCACTAAGGCTAACATACGCGTAATACATATATTCCACCCATCTTTTATGTCATACATATATTCCACCCATCTTTTATAAGGCAAAATTCTTAGCATTATATTTTTCATTTTTCGACTTGAAAAAGTCTAGTTTGATGCATTATGTATATGTTACGCTCTTCATTCTCCGTATCATTTCTGTTTATAATTTCTTATTATAATTCTCAATTAAATTAGGATTAAGATTCTGTTTTCAATTTCTATTTACAATTATCTAATTAAATTATATCTAAATAAAATACAACTTGGGTTCGTACTGGTAGTTGTGAAAACTTTTTACAAATCTTTGAATAACTTTCGTGTCGCTAACGTTAGACACCTGCAACTTTCAGGATATGGAATATGATTCTTTAGACACAATTTTTTCAGCCTTTTAACAGTTTTAAATTTTGCACAATATCCTTTTTCAAAAACCCCTAAGAGCACCCCAAATGTGAACAATCGCTGGTAAATGTAAACTCCCTGATCCTAAATAGTAAACAAGAACACAAATGTTGATCAAATTGGAGGAATGAAATAGGCCCTTGGAAAATAGGTACCAATAATTAGGGCCTAGATTCAAGCACCTAGATTAAAGTTTACGCCAATTTGATAAGTGATAATATTATAATACTGTTTAAAAAGTTGTAAAACCCAGAATATTATCTCTCCGAGTCAAGAGGTCTACTACTACAAACTTATTTACCTAGTTATGGAATTATTTCTCTTTTTTTGAAGTAAAAATTTACGAATTATTGAAGCAGTATTCCAAGCATTGCGAATATACAGTAAGGCAGACGACATTTTACATCAAATAAGGATAAATCTTGGACACATGTAAATCAGAAAATGGGGAAAAGAACAGGAAATGAAGTGTATAAATTTTGGAGAGATATAACCTTTATGTGTTTAAAGGCCCAATTGTCTACGCTTCAGCTGTTTACCCAATATACTCAATTACTCATAGCTACATTCACAACTGGTTTGCAGCGTAAACACTATCGTCTTGTCTCACCTCAACAATGTTCTTAGTTTGCCAACATGCGTGTTAAGGTTAAATAACACCATAGCTGATTTGTGGCTAGACGCACTGAAAGTCTTGCGCACCATAAAAAGAATGAAAACTCCGTAGCTAATACCCGTTTACCATTAGCCATTTCACTGGTCTAATTGCCACCATGATCTTTTCTTCTATTATAATATCTACACCTGATTATTTAAACCCGTATTTACCTTTCGGCTCACTCTGAACCGTTAATGTCTCTTCAATACAGACACGAAAATCAACACCCATAGTTTACTACACCTTGGGCCTCAATTATTTACTCTTTAGTTCACTAGGCCTATTACGGATAATAATTGATTAACCGTCAGAGTGTAAGCCTTAGCGTTCTTCTTGATGTCACTAAAGCAAGGATTATTCTATATACAGATGTAGTATAGCTTAAGTAATATATAAACAGCCATTTCAAATTATAATATTAAAAAATGTCCTTGGAATATCAAAATGAAACAGACCTTTCAAGTTACAAAACTACTAAAGGCATCGTAATTAATAAAAATACTTCCACATATTCACTTTATATTATGGAAAAAGGGAATATTAAGGTTCTGTATGATTTTTTAACACATCAACACAAGTCTAACTGCTAACGCGACGCACTAGTGTAACAATGGACAGACACACAAAGACAATAACATAGACTGCTTTTTAACTCTTTCCGTATTAATTTTGAGTTGAGAAACAAGATTATCTTAAATATTAAAATAAATATAATTAATATTAAATATTTTCTTCGTTAGTTGTTCGCCTTATTGAGCAATACATCGTTTTGATAAAGAGCAATTAAACATTCTTGAGAGACTTGACTAATATTGGCGTTTGAAATGACGCATACGCCGGTTGCTTCGCCTTACTCAAACAGGTAGTATATAAGGGTGTCGAACTACAGTTAAAAGCAAGAACAACCGCAATTGCGAAAACCTTTGGTGGACAACACACCCTAGGGAGGCTAGACGTTTCTCGTAACCCTAGCTGATCGCCGCGAATGTCTTAAACCAAACGATGACGATAGAGTTAGAAGCCAACGAGACAGATTGGTGTCTATGTGGAATAGACGGAAGACCAGTAGATGGTGGTGTTAAGAAGCCAGTATGTACAGACTGGTGTCCGTGTGGGATGGACAAGGACCAGAAGATGGTGGTGATAAGAAGCCAGTATGTACAGACTGGTGTCCGTGTGGGATGGACGAACAGACTCGTGTCCGTGTGGGATGGACAAAGACCAGAAGATGGTGGTGTGAGAACTCAAGTTGAGGAGCCATTTCCGTGACTGTGAAAGCAGTTCGGAAATGGCGAACACGTTTGCTCCGATTTGGAAACTGCGAACGCGGTCACGTGGGTGTAACAACAGACACACACGATCGTTACAGAACCTCTCCGTGACATACGTCACTCGGAGACATAAAAACAACACCTGAGTCAAAATGCTCTATAATTTGTTGTGAAGTCACAATTTATTCAGTCCCTAGCATAACAGCTGACTCAGTTTCGACTTTCCTGCCCAAAACGTAGTGGTAGCTACGGCCCTCTAACGACTAAATTGACAACATTATTAAAGGCGCGAAATTTGAGTCTTATTTTGAGTTAATAATGTCTTTTAAAGTTAATATTTTCCGAACGAAGGTTGTTTACACCACAGTTACGTTCTATTTTTTTTGTTAAATGGCTTAAAAAGGATTCTAATTAACCTTGAAACGTCGTGTTCACATTTGCCATTTTTACTTTGTTTATTCCAACTCCATTTATAAATCGAAACCAGACATTTTAATATCAAATTTATTGCTAAAACCGTGATCTATCTGATGGTTAAAAGTTTCTTATCGTGGGATTATTGTAGCTTTTGCTAAACCTTATTCCCCGATGGTATTGTTTTAAGAAACCCCAAAAAATGGCATAAACTTAAGATGATTTGTCCAAGTTGGTGTGTATATTGGTCCTTATTTTTCATCGACGTGTTCCTACAATTTTAAGATCTTTTTATCGTAATCCTCGATATTAAATTTACACATTTAGCCCTTATAAAAGGCATTCTAGCCGCCCAAAAATTTGTTACAAAATTTTAAATAAAAAGTGTTCACATATAGAATCGTTCACATTTACCCTAGAGTTCTAATTAGATAATAAAGATTTCAAAAAATGATAAAATATAGAAATCTCGATAATTAAAAATTTATTAAGTTATAATACTTCTTATTAACTTATTATTATTATTATTGATGAGGCGGGGCTCACGCCCTAGCACCGATGCCAAAGGCATATTGTGCAACCTCATAATCAGGCCTTGAATAGGCCCGTAGCCGCAGCGTAGCGAAGAATTCGCTCCACCGTAAAAGAGGAGACCCGCGAGGGCTCCACAGTGTGTGAATCAAAATGTTCTAGTCTAAGCGAGGCGAAGAAGTCGCACTCGCAAAGTACGTGAGCGGATGTTTCTTCCTTCTCCTGGCACGACCTGCAGAGGGGGTTATTAACTTAGACATGAGCGGTCATTATTCCAGCGGGACATTTATAGTTTATGTTATTTATACTAGATACGGTAAAAGGGTGCACAAAGCAGTAATATTAGAAGCAGCCTGGGAAATAGGAAATTTTTTTAAACTAGTCCTTGGGACCAGTGACCCCCCAGTGTCCGACATAATAAACTAGTCTCCGGACTGGTCCCTGCCATTGTTCGCCTATAGATTGGCAATGAATAAACTGGTCGCGAGGACCAGTAACCCCCATTTCCTAAATTTAAAAACTAGTCCAAGCAATGAATAAACTGGTTTTGGAGCAGAGGAATTGTGCTATTTCCCAGACCGATTAGAAGAATGGTGTGTTGGTCTTATTTCCCAAGAATTAGAGTTAATGGTACTCTAAGACGCAATATTAACGACCGGATATAATAAAATAATCTTACTTAGTTTTTCCAAACCTTAAGCTGACCTTAAGCATTATAAACTTATATTTATTTTGTATATGTAAAATATCTTTAGTTGGTTAAACAACTTTGAGTAAAACACCCTCAAGTATTTTCACGAAGAGACATGCTACTTATTTAAAAATGGTTAGGCATAATTATTGGAAGTAAACACTTATAAATTATTTCTTTATAATCATTGACTTTTCTGAATTTCGAAAATAACAATATAGAAGAAATGATATACCGAAATGTCACTAAAACTATTCTAAACCAAATAATTGAAGTAAATGTTTACGAAGAAAACTTCGTGCAACAGGCACTTACGATAATCAATTTCCGAAATCGAATCAAACACCTGTACACACATACAAGTGTTTTTAAACATAGACGCTGAGTGCATGATACAACTCCGCTTAAAACTGATCCAATAATATTTGACTACAAATGGTTTTTTCTAGAAACTTTCAAACACTACGAAGTATTTAAAGAAATTGTATTAATGGATATAGATCTTTAACACAATCAATTAAGTAAAATCAACAAAAACTATGTTCAGAATTTATTTGTATATCAATAAGTATTTCATAAGTATGTTTAATGAGAATGACTTCCATAACTTATCACATTTAACATACAACGTAAAAATTCATATTGGAATGGCCAACAACATCAGGCATTCAAGAACGTACAAAATAAATGATTAACATATAGAACAAAAACGTTCGAAAACTTACCAAAGTTAAACAAAACGAAATACTCAAAGCGTACGAAAGCAAGGCTTATCTTACTAAAACGCTCTAGATGAAAAGATGAATTTCTTATAGGACCATCATGAACCTTTCTTACATAAGTAACTGGTAAGGGTTTACTGAGAAAGTATGATTTATCTTATTAAATTAGACGTTAGGTGACTCATGAAAAATACAGAAGCGTTTACACCATCAGAAATCTAGAGATAAAGAGAATGTACGATAGCAAGACTAAACTTACTTCATAAGGGTTTACCTGAGTCTTGAACCTTAAAAACGTTACATCAAAGTCTACCTACTACGGAAGCAAAACTTATATAACTTATCAAATATTTATATATTAAATTGAACGTATTATCATTAAAATCATGTGTGTTTGAATTATTATCAAAATATTCTACCTCCCTTCAAATTCTGCCTCCCTTGAAAAATGTTAGAGGCTTAATTGATGTTTCAAAACCGGGTAGAGTGTTCAAAACCTTTTCAATACAGAAGTTAAAAATAGGTTTTTGGTTTTATCGATTCACATGCACAAGCGACCTAAATACCCGCAAGGAAAAAAGTCCCAGGGATAATCTGTCATTATTGAAATAGTAGAAGATCACACAGTCTCCAGACAAAATCCTCAAATAATTATTCCCCATAATAGTGAAAATACTATTTCCTCCAAATCACTTCAGTGATATAGAAGTGTAATAGAAAAGGCGTTGGACATTGAAACGAAGAATGTATAGTTCGAATTCACGAAGGTATGTGCATTTAATTTGACTTCATTTCATTCATATTAAGTGAAAAATAAGTTTAATGTTTTGAGCAATCTGCTAAATGTTTTTCAAATATTTAAAGATTTAAGTTCTTAAGCTCATAGTATAATTTTATTGCGCAATATTAAATCATTTAATTAGTTTGAATTATTTCTAAGCTAACCTTTACGTTAAAAAACCAAACTTTTAGCTAAGGAAACATTTGCGTAACGTTTAGCCAAGGCTACAATTACCTTACCTTCTACTATGCTAACATTTACCTAACCTTTCGCTATACGAGGCTAGCCTTCACCTAAGCCAAGTTAAACTTACATGAGGCTAGCCTTCACATAAGCTAAGTTAAACTTTCATGAGGCTAGGTAACCCTCACCCAAGCAAAGCTAACCTTCATCTAAGCTAAGGCAACATATTTAGCTAATTAGCTAACCTTTATCTTAGCTAAGCTTACCTTACCAGAGCTAAGCTAAAGCTTACCCAAGCTAAGTAAACCTTCATCTAAGGTAACAGTTAGATGAGCTTAACCTCATCTAACCACCAGAGAAATTATAAAAATAATTTTGAGCCACCCCGCTACGAAAGTTAAAGTCGGCGGAACGAAATTTTGGATGAAACTTAGGTATGATTACGCTAAAAAAATTTTAATTTGAACTAATTTTTTTCTAAGTTAAGAGGTTTTAATGCTCGCAAAATAGGCCAGGACAGATAGGCCAAAAAAGGGCTTGACCTAGAACATTTGAACATAAAGATGAAAATTGGTACATGTGTTGTTTTTGACCCAACAAAAAATATACTAAAAGTCCCCTGCTGTAGAGCGCGAGCTTTCTCCGCCATCTTGGAAAATGGCCGCCGTAAATTACAGCTACAATGTATTTCACGTTCTTCTTCAAAAATTATGAAAATTAGTACACATTATGATTGGAACCACATGAATATCATGTCAAAATTTTACAGCTCTGTGTAACAGTTTGGTCGCCATATTGGAAAATGGCCGCCGTGAATGCTAGGTATAGTATGTTTCACCATTTTGTTGGAAAATTATGAAAATTGATAGGTATTATAATCAGAGCTGTGTCAATCTCATAGTAAAATATTGAAGCCATTAGTCAGATAGTTTGGCCGCCATGTTGGAAAATGGCCGCCATCAATGCCATTTAGATTCAGTATATGGTTCAAAAATTATGAAAATTGGTAATTATGATGTTGAAGACTGTCTATACATCATACTTGAATATTGAAGACGTGCTACTGATGCTTTAAACGTCAGTTGTGAAATACGCCTTTGCCCATGCTTTGGTTGCGGTCGGCTTTATTATTAAGCCTCAACAGAGATAGATTTAATTTTAGAGGTAGGAGTAGAGAACGGTTAGCGTTTAATTCAGTCCGACTCATAGCCCAGTATAGAGACCCTCCCTCCAAAACGTAATAAAAAGTCAAAAATTTCAGATTGGCTCACTTAAACTACGTTTTGTAGACGTTGCTGACGGTAACGGTGAAAAATACCTAATACCATTTTTCTTCTGTCGCTATGACCCGCCTCTTCTTTCATACCCCTCCGTCCCGTGAAAGGGGGTCCGGGACTTTGACGCGCGCCCAGATTACTCTGTTCCCTAATTCTGCTTCTAAAATAAAAATCTTTCAATGGTCTGACATTTGCGCTAAACGAGGGAGGCTATAGGCAACCCCAGGCTCCGTTTAGCGAAGCTCAATCGCTTTTCGAACATCCCTAGCATAGAAGCCATCTCCTCTGAAGTTGTTTCTTATATGGAATAGTCGAATATGCCTATTTCAAGGGATCTCGTGAAGCGCATATGCCATCATGAATGAGATTTTCACTAGGCTGCAATAAGTCGGGCTGAAGACCTAGACGTAATTAACGTTACGCCGTGCCTTGCTGTTAACAAAATTCTGGTGGCACGCTCCATGTCTCGCGCCACAATTGTCACATGGCGACAAAATTTTCTAGTCTCGCGATAAATTGATTCAACACGGAGCGTGCCAAGAGAAAATTGTTGATAAAAAGGCTAGGCGTTAGCGATTGGTCGCAGATCCTTATTTAAAATTATCCATGAAATTTCAAACTAATTGTCGTTTAAAAACCGTTCGGTGTTATTTCCTGGATGTTTCACTATGCAGATTGGTCTTATAGAAGAATCAATACAAGTTGGTAAAACCAAAATATTACCTCTCCGTGTCGAGAAGATTATATAAACTTAAGTATCCAATGAACACGTCGACCTTTTTGCCCTCATCCTTTCCCGCGCTTTGCGCTTCCGCATTTCATCCTTACTCTCAACATTATCTTCCTCCATTTTACATACAAAAATCAAATACTCACAAAAAGAAGCGCAAAAACCTGCTGGCTCTTTACAACCACTTAATTTGACTTAATATCCAATTCCCAACAACAATAATATACCGGTAGTTTAATTGACAACCTAATGGAATCGAAATTCTCATTAAGAATGGCTCCCGCGGATAAAAAAGGGCAATTTTCAACTAGGTGGGCGTTATCTCATTAGATTTGAAAAATATCATTTGTTTTTTTTACCAATGCCTAACCGTTTGGATTTTTTTAAAGCAATCTTAGCACCAAAAAATATTTTTTGATACAAAATAAATGTTTTATATTCATATTAAGAATAAAACATTTTTTGATACAAAATAAATGTTTTATATTCTTATTAAGAATAAAACAAGAGGATGAAAAAGGTCTGTCCCCTCGTAATTTTTTAAGCTTTTATCATGATCACTCTATACAACAGTAACAAGGAGTATAAACCCATTAGTGGAAGCAGTATTTTTTTCCGAAACAATCTCGTTTTTGTTTATCCTATCTAGACTTCGCTAAAAACGTATTACTCCTACGTAAAATATTAATAGACAGGCAAGGATTCATACCATTAAAGAAGGAGCGCAATATTATCCATATTTTCATTTCATATACAGAGAAAAGAAATGATTATGTTTCTGAGAGGAGCTTCCCATTTTTGTTGTTGTTTTGAAAAATATATCGCAATATGTGGGTCTTGATAGATATAGGAGGCAATGAATGAAATATATCACAATGCACGCGCCTTGATAGATATAGGAGGCAATTATTGAAGTATATCACAATGCACGCGCCTTGATAGATATAGGAGGCAATGAAGGAAATATATCGCATGCACGGGCCTTGGTAGACATAGAAGGCGATGATGATCTCTCTCTTTGCACGAGAGGTTTATCTTTAATATTTAAATAAATATAATTATTTTTAATTATTTTAATCTATTTTTAATTATTTTAATCTTCAATAATTAACATTAATAATAGTTAAATCGTTTAAAATAAAGTTATACCTATTATCTTCTCAAACTTTGCTAATATTGACGTTTAAAGTGAAGGGTACCCCTCTTGCCCGCTTTCTTCAAAATTTGGGGTATATATACGATTCGTTTCCATTATAATAGTAAGGAAAAAGCGCAATTGCGAAAACCTTTGGTGGCGATCCCACCTTAGGGAGGCTAGACGTTTCTCGTAACCCTAGCTGATCGCCGCGTATATCCTAAAACCAAACGATGATAATGGAGTAGAAGCCAATGATACAAATTGGTGTCTATGTGGAATAGACGGCAGACCAGTGGATGTTGGTGTTAGAGGCCAATGATACAGATTGGTGTCTATGTGGAGTAGACGGAAGACCAGTGGATGGTGGTGTTAGAAGCCAGTGTAAGTGCAGACTGGTGTCAATGTGGGATTGACAAAGAACAGAAGGTGGTGGTGATTGGAAGCCAGTATGTACAGACTGGTGTCCAAATCGAATGGACGAAGACCAGAAGGTGGTGGTGATTAGAAGCCAGTAAGAACAGACTGCAGTCCGTGTGGGATGGACAAAGACCAGAAGATGGTGGTGTGAGAACTCAAGTTGAGGAGCCATTTCCGTGACTGTGAAAGCAGTTCGGAATAGCGAACACGTTTGCTCCAATACGCAAACTGCGAAAGCGGTCACGTGGGTGTAAAAACGGACAGACAGACAGAAAGACACACAGACAGACACGGCCGTTACAGAACCTCTCCTGGACTACGTCACACGGAGAGGTAAGAAAACAACTTTATTTTCCACTTCTCCATCCCTTCAATGGAATTGTGATTAGTTTCAAAGTATTGCGCCACAAGACCAATCATATATATACGCATAAAGTGCCATAACATCTAACAAGCATTATTACGACAAAGATTCGATACTCGATTATGAATTATCGCCACCAAGTTTGCCATATTTTGAATAAAGGCTGATTACTCGTTATCTATTCATCCGAATTGAATTAGGTGAAAACTTTTCAAATATGAATCGACCACAAGGAATCCGAAAATCGCATTTATATCCTCAAGAATCCAATATTTTCAAAGGTGATAATTTTGGCATGTCCGGTTTCCGGTATAAGTTTGCAAAGGACAACTGCGGAACGGCTAAAATATGAAAGAGGAATGCAAAAAGTTTATAACGCAATTTATTCCAGAGCGCTAGCTTGAATAGTTTTTGAAATAGAGTAAAATATGTGCGAAAAACGCAACGCGCAAAGACTTTTTAACAGTCTGTACACTTGCATTTCTACCGAAAAATTCTTTGAAAGCGTACGATTATTATATTTATACGACAAGAAAATCTTAAGTATATTACAATGTGAGACGGAGTCAAACAAATTGGCATTTTTAGGATTGTTTATGAAACTACCCCAGTAGCACAAGCCTTCCGCATAACAGTCGGTTAAAGGTCGAATAGTCGGTTTACGGTCCAGTCGGCTGTACCATGCTTATTCCGACACTTTTCCGACTCATGAAGCCGACTACTTCTTTTAGTTGGCAATGCCGACATCTATCTGACAGTTGGAATTGAGATGGTTTAAAGTAGGCTTGCCTACCGTCTAGAAAATTCCAACTTATTTTTTGCCAATTGATTACCAACTTTCTCGCGCTAGTCGGTATTGTGACGTTTAAGAAGAGTAAATTTAAAAGCAAAGTTATTCTTATTCCGTTTAGTAACCGACATTTTTCCGACAGTTGGAACTGAGATGGTTTAAAGTAGGCTTGCCTACCGTCTAGAAATTTCCAACACATTTTTTGCCAATTGATTATTGGTGGGCCTTCTTTTTCCGTGGGACGGTTTTTGACTTTAACTATTCCGCATATGCCTCGAAAATGTTTTTGTTATATATTTAACTTATACTATATTTCGACCCACAAGCAGAAGTTGATAATACTATATTTTTCGCAACACTAGAAACATAACGTTACAAAAAACTGCAAAGCAAGAAAACACATCTGATTTTCTAGTTTGAATTTTTCCTCCTGTAATTTCTCGGGTCAGGTGACACGCCTCTGTTCTATTGGCGTAACTAAGGTAACGCCATGCACGTCATCATCGAAGAGGGCGCTTCTAGTGCGAAAGCAAGTCAGCCTTTCCAGTATCTCTGACGCGGCTGGGTCGTTAGAATGTTTAAGCGAGATTATTGTGGTTGCTAACTTTTAATTTCATTGCTAAGGTTCTTTGTCACACTATATAAACAAGAAACGTCTTCGTTTGTCACGTAAGGTTTGAATTTTGTTATTGAATTATCAATTTATCTACCTCTTAGATTCAGTTTTATGCATAAGCCTTTGCTTTTTACCTAGCTTCTCATCTGCTGGGAACCATACCCATAGAAAGTGAAACCAAAACTTAAACGTTTTCGTATACCTTCAGTTTCTTTGTTTTAATATAAAAGAAGCAAGTGTTTTGGGGCGCTTGGAGTTCAAAAACCTTATATATTAAGTATTTTAAAGATTTTTGGTTGTGAAAATTATACTGAATTCCAAAATAGATCTCAACATGTTTTAGTTACAGAATTTTTATTCGGTTTCAAACATTTTAAGAGAAAAATGTGTGAAATAATACCCTTTAGAATTGCATGTTTTCTTTTTTCTTAAAAAAATGTGTAAGTGTATATTTTTCATTAAGATTTTTGTAATTTAATAGATAGCAACTGGCCACATCGAAGATATTAACAATGAATAATAATAAATGCTTTAATTGATATAAATATTATACTCGCCCTGAAAAATTTTACTTTTTGTTAAAACCAATTAGCTAGGCAGCTAATATTTCCATTCGACTAGACGTGTCATATCGAATACATTGTTTAATATTTGAAATTGTTATAATTAATGCTCAACCTGTATATTACTTGAAATATTCAAAGTACAAATTCTAAAGTGATTTTCATTGAAAATGTAATAAAGAAATTTCAATACTAGGTATCAGTATCCTTTACTATAAGCAAATGAAGCCTCGAGTTAAGGCTTGATCGTCGCAAAACCGTTGGGCCTCGAGTTAAGGTTTGATCATCGCAAAAGCGTCGGACCTCTTGCTGACAGGCGGTTAAGTCGACTCTCAAACGTGTTGGATGAGAGTCATATTTCATTCGTGTTGTGTACACCAGTGGGCCGTCGTCCCACCGGGCGGACATTTCGATTCTCAAACCCTTACTCTACCTGCCCTTTACCGACGATTTACCGTTCCTATACTAAAAAGCCGCGAAATCGTCGGATTGAGCGCGGCTTTTGGTAGACATAATGACGCCGACAAATAGTCGGCCAACAGTCGTTATATAGTCGCCTCATAACAGTCGGAAAACCGGCGGGCCATCGTCCCGCCGGGCGGACATTTTGACTCTCAAACCCTTACTCTACCAGCCCTTTACCGACGATTTACCGTTCCTATACTAAAAAGCCGCGAAATCGTCGGATTGGGCGCGGCTTTAGGTAGGCATAATGACGCCGACATATAGTCGGCCAACAGTCGTTATATAGTCGCCTCATAACAGTCGGAAAACCGGCGGGCCGTCGTCCTGCCGGGCGGACATTTCGACTTTCAAACCATTACTCTCCCGACTTATTAGTGACTTTTTACCAACTCTTCGGTAACAGACAAAGCCGACCATGTAGGCCCTTTGTCGGCAGTGCTACTAGGGTATCGGTGAACGTTGGTAAGGTGACAAGTATTTCACAACTAGGCCATTTGCTACAGTACGTGTTGGTTACTTACACGACTTCGCAAGGTACAGGTTCTGAGGAAGATCTGCAAGTCTCGCTGTAAATGTAACAGTAACTCTGTTAATAGTTACTAGACTAACAAGAGACATTCTACAATTATCCAGGAACCCTCTGAAGAAGGGTTAGGTCACAAACAACATTACACAATTCCTCAAGGTGCTTGCGTTTACATCTGAGAGCCGGTTGGCCACGTAGTAAACAGGTAAAACAAATTATTAGATTTCAAGGCCACTTTTGATGTAAATCCACCGTTTAAAGCTGACACTAACTTTAAAGATGCAATAGCTATTACTGTCTAGAAGGAGTACACAAATATGGTGTCAGTCATCGAACATTAGCAAATCAGGAACTCTTTTCTTAAGAAGACAATGTTTATGGAGAGAGCAATTCTTGAAGTTTATGCTCTAATCATTTAGGTAAAATGCAACGGGATAAAGGGCTTGAAATACCTATGTTAGAAATATTACATTTTAGGGCCTTGATTTACAAATAGATAAAATTACGCAATAGGTACCATAAACAACAATCTCTAATAGGGAACAAAATTGTACGAATAACCGCGGAAAAGACCACTTCAAACAGGTTCCCTTCTGATGCTTTTGGAATAGGGAAATGAATTGGAATAGTTTCTTAAACAATTATGAAAATACGTACATAATACGTTAGGTGACACCTGTCATTAGATGGGACTGTTGGTACAAACAATAGAGATGGGCCGATACCAGTTTAAACCGATACCGATATGATCCGATACTTGGGAAACCGATACGTACCGATACCGATATTTTACCCGATCCTTCGATTAAACCGATATAAAACCGATACCGATATGGTATCGGTATCGGCCCATCTCTATTGATGATTCTCGATCCAATTTCGGTACTTGAAACTATAAAACTGGCTTATCATACGAAAAACCCATTTTAGACACTAGTTACGTTATCCAAAAATAGATGAAAAACTGCTGTCTCAGAGTTTAGGTCTTATGGCGTCATCTACTCTCAACATAAGTATTTATTTTCTTCAAAAAATATCGGGTAGAAATATCGGTTCATTTTTAACCGATACCGATATATCGGTTAAGGCCAAATATCGGTACCGATTCCAATATGGGATCGGTATCGGCCCATCTCTAACAAACAATAACAATAGGATGCAGACAATTCTGAAAGAGGTAGTTCGAAATGTCAATCCTCTCATTTATGGGTTAGTGAAACCATTTTAACTCACGATCTTTCAACCTTATCAAGTTGAAGGAGTACCTTAATGTACACTTGTACCAAATATGGACTTACCGGCATAATGTGTTTACTATTCTTACCATATATCATTGGATTACATTATATTGCTTACGTTTCCTTAAATTGTGGCGCTGACGAAGGTCCTGGAAGAGAGGGTAAATCCGAAATTTCGTAGCCTCCGGCTATCCAAAAATGGAGGCCCTAGGAATCAATGCAGCCAAACGAGACTCAATGGGTGTGAGCTCGCTGGCACGATTGATTCCTCCCCCAGTCGTTTTCGTTTCAGAGGCTATTGAAGCCACTTTAATTTTTAAATAACTCTTTAAAGCAGCCCACTTTTTTGTATTATTTTTTCGCCAGTGCGCTGTTGCCCACTGATGTGGTTCACACGATCTGCAATCGTTTGCCACATTTTGCGCCTCTCCTTTTGGGATTTCCTGTACTGATTATTCAGTAACGAGGGCACTGCCTCAAGTTGGGAGACAAGACATTCCATCTTGTCATCGGAATATGGACCCTTCCTCAGTTTTGTTGCCATTTCATAAGCTATATGGCTTACTAATTAGAAACGAATATTAGCAAAACTAGAATGTATGAACATGTAACTGCCATCGCGTAAGATGGAGTAAAATGTCTCAACCTTGATAAATTAACAGTTTCATTTATTTTTGTATTTGACAAATTACAAACATGACAAGGGAGAAAAACGACTAAAATGAATGTTTGTTAAAAATAAAAAGTCACATTTTAAATATAATCGCACAAGCATCATTATTACCTTATTTTTGGCAGTTCAGCTGCACGTCCCACGTGCCGTAAAAACGTTCGAAATGAAACCACAATGTTCAGGTCCTGCCCATATGGACAACCAATCCCCACTCTCAGGGGCGGACTGGCCAGTCAATGGGGGCCCTCCTTTTCGGGGTTAACATATTTCAAAATTGGTCCTTCACTAACTCAAAATAGATACGTATCCATAAATCGGACATTGGTAATTGGCATCTCATAAGATAATGTTCATTTAATAATTTATAAAGCGGAAAGAAATAGTTTTGTAGTCGTATAATTTTGTAGTCTTATTGTTTTCGACTCTACCTTGGCCTATCCCGCGAGAAACAAAACTTAAAATCGGTTTATATTTTACTTCCATGCTTAGTGAGAAAAGGGGAAAATAAGGGACTAAGAGCACATTAAGAGAAGGCTCAAATTATAAAACTACTACTCTTCATCACTTTTTATTTTTACTGTTTAAGCTCTAGTTGAAGATAAATATATTTTTAAGTTTTATATTTATATTCATATTTTCTCAACCATTACCCACTAGAATAAACCAAGGTCGAGGCCCGGCCGGGCCCTCGAGAGGATGAAGCCCTCACATGAGCGGTTCCCGTATGAGCGGATTCCAAACTAGCGGTTCCCTAAATAGCGGTCCTCATAACAGCGGTTCCCTTAATAGCAGTTTTCCCGAAATGACAGTTTACCCGTTACAGCAGTTACCGATACAGTTGTTCTCGTAAACGCGGGGTACCGTTACAACAGTTCTCAAAAGAGCCGAAAAACGGGGATGCGAAAAACTATAGTTATTTATTATGGTGTAGGCTGGGTTATATGAACTCAAATAGAACTAGTTCAGATACGGAAAATTGGGTTTGGTTAAAGTTGATTATTTGAACTCAATAGTATTAGGTCAGGTCAAGTTGGGTTGGGTTGGGATTTTAAGGGGTTGTTTTTTCGATTGGTTTGAGTTAGGTTAGTTATATTTTGGAAATAGTGTAACAATGTTACGCCTTTTCCAAAATATTGTTGTTTATCTTCATTGACTTTCCAATTAATAATATGCCTTTTGCAAAAAATTAGGTCACTACCAATGTTACGCCTTTTCCAAAATATTTTTTCTTCACTGATTTCCCAAATAATAATATTCCTTTTCCAATGTCACATTACTGATTAAATTATCACTGAATAAACTAACATAAAAAACCAACGAACATAACTGTATTCTTAAGAAATGCTCAAAACTCAAGACTAACACTGCTATTTCCCAAAATAGCAGCAGCTATTTCTAAATCAGCAGCTGCTATTTCTTGATAAGCAGTTTTGATTAACGCCGCGGTTTTTTGGAATCGCGGTTGCTATTTCGAGAACTGCTCTTCCAAGAATTGCTGATACGAGTTACACCCCCCCCCGAGAGGTACGGGCCCCGAGAAAACGGACCGAATTGCCCCCCTCTCTCGACGGCCCAGAAGATGTTGAAGCTTTTCCGTGGCCTATCGCGAGAGAAACAAAACTTAAACCTCCGTTTATATTTTACTTTCATGCTTAGTGTGAAAAGGGGAAAACAAGGGACTGAGAGCACATTAAGAGAAGGCTTAAGTTTTAAAACTACTACTATTCATCACTTTTTGAATTTTACTGTTTAAGCTCTAGTTGAAGATAAATTAATTTTTAAGTTTTATATTTATATTTTTACAACCATTATCCACTAGAATTAACCAAGGTCGAGACCCGGCCGGGCCCCCGAGAGGTACGGGCCCGGGAAAAAGGACCGAACTGCCCCCTCTCTCGACGGCCCTGTGCATTATAACGACATACTCCCCTCTCATTTTAGGGATCGGCTTTGGGGGGCCTTTTTAAAACGGTGGCAGATGGTTGTGCAGCTTGCCAGTCCGCCCCTGCCCACTCTTTGGTCAAAATGGTGTCATCAGCGTGATATCCAACCAACAACCTTAAGTTCGTTCCTGACCGACCAATCCGCGAGCTTGTCAGGGGGAGGGGTTTACTTTTTCAGCAAAATACTGCCACAGAGCTAAGCAGCAGAAAAAACTCAGGTAAACCTGTCCAAAATACAGATTAAATAAGAAAAGACACTTCATTATTTACACAAAAATCTAAATTGATCCACATGCTTATCGCGACTTTACACAATATTCCATAAAAATAGGTATGAAAATATTTGCAGTTGACATTTTGGGCAAATGGAAATTTGGTGAAAAAACAAAGGTAAACAATTTCATCAAAAAAGCTGATCTTCAACCTGAAAATTTTCAATATCTGGTTCTTCAGTCATTCCAATTTGTCATTCCAATTTTTTTCTAGACTTCGTCCACAAAGACAATTTTTATTAATATATTTCAGAGATGAACGGGTAGCGACAGTTTATTTGAATCGGCTCCGATAGGCCTACTATCAAATCGGTTGGTGTAATGCTATACTCTTAGTTTACTTTGCAATACACAAATTGCTTTAAATGCTCATAGAGTAGACTTAAAAAGTTAACAACGTAGATCTACAATATGTAGCTAAATAGACTACAGATTTAAAATACGGACCAACATAGGCGTACAAGGAATAATGAGAACCGAAATTAAATGCTATGAACTGTATAGTTTTTAAATGGCATTCGTTAAAAGTTATAAGACTTATGTTTTGCAATTTTTATTGAATTTGATTTCGCTTCGTCAAAGAATATATAGGCCTTTCAGCATCCGCTAGTTGTTTCAAAATAGTATGATAATATTTTGGAAAAAATTCCATTAAAATTATAGGTGGTAGTCTAGTTCATGAAATTACTCTTTTAAATTTATTTATCTTGTAATATTTTAAAAGAAGTTCTATAATGAAAAAACAAACGTCTCCAGATAATTCCGGTCGTTCTTTTAAATATGTGAAGAAGATTCGACTCCCTCTGTAGAGAGGCAGTTTTGGACAGAAGTCTTTGTTACTCTAGCTTTTAGTCCGCACCTGATTTCTTTTTTTTTAACAACTCACTTCTTGTTGGATGTTCAAGAAAGTCAGACTCAATATGATGATAGCAAACGGTGCCGGTGACATATTAAAAATAAGTGTTGGTCAGACGGGTGGCGTTGAAACTTTTGAAGCCAATTAACATCGAATAATCACTCGGCATCAGCACAAAGTCCATTAATCAAAAATGTCTTGATTAGAATCAAGACTTAAAAAAGTATCGATAAGACTGAGGTTATCACTTGACTTAAGGTTCAGATATTAATTTTTCTTTTTAATTGAAACTTGAAGGCATGCTTAAGAAAAAACAACGTTCCATTACCGTTTTCCGTTGGAATAACTTATTTTACAGGTAATCAATTTCAAAAATTTACTTATCTCGGGTTTTCGGGCACAATTCCATTCCCCCAAAACATTTTATCATTACATTAATTACTTTTGAGAGAGTACGTGTATGACTTTGAGTTTTAAAAGGTTCCCCCATTTGTGCCCGGCATGCTTCGCAGTGGAACAGTTGAAAACAATGGCGGAAAATTAAGTAGGGACAGTTAGATTTTTACTCGAGGTTATGCAAAATGATGTAATGTCTAGTGTACTTCAGTCAACAGTCATACTGTTCATTCTCATAGCTCAGGACATGATTAATGCTACTCACCTATTTCTCTCTCTAGTTTCTAACAATGGTTAGAGACTATTCAGTGCCGCTGGTCGCACATGATGATATTTCAACTAAAGTTTACATCAATTCTCCGTGGTCGCACTATTAGCGGGTTAAGCACTAATTTGTTCTGGACATGTCTCGAAAGGGTGCTTGTTGTAACTTTTTAAAGCAGTGTTGCCAATGTGTGGGTAATCTCTCACATCGTGGGAAATTTAGGTTTGGTGTTAGGCTCTGTGGGGAAAAGGTAATATTTTTCCCAAATCGATCAAATGTCGGAATTTTCCTGTTAAGGGGTTAATAGTGCAGACTGTGCAGTTAAAATTAGTGTATTTTTCAAAATTTTGTCCGGTTTAATAATTTCAAGCGACATTTTCAAATAAATTCGGTGACTTTAAGTTTGGCACTGAAAAATAAAGAAAGCATATTTTGAGAATTTTTAAGTTTTATAGCATTTTGGAGCATTTGTACATATTGTCAAAGCCATGCGGAGTGATATTCCATATTAAGCTTAGTAGGATAAAAAAGTCCAGATAAATATGACTGTAAAAAAGGGGGTGCGGGAAAAGAGTGAAATTTTAAAATCCACTTTCTAACATTGGCAACACTGATTTAAAAGTTTTGGTCATGGCTAAACAGACCGCTCATTCAGTTTTCTATTGTTTTAAAGCTTATTTTGACACGTTATCTCTCAAAAGTAATTAATGTAATGATAAAATGTTTTGGGGGAATGGAATTGTGCCCGAAAACCCGAGATAAGTAAATTTTTGAAATTGATTACCTGTAAAATAAGTTATTCCAACGGAAAACGGTAATGGAACGTTGTTTTTCTTAAGCATGCCTTTAAGTTTCAATTAAAAAGAAAAATTAATATCTGAACCTTAAGTCAAGTGATAACCTCAGTCTTATCGATACTTTTTTAAGTCTTGATTCTAATCAAGACATTTTTGATTCTAATCAAGACATTTTTGATTCTAATCAAGACATTTTTGATTCTAATCAAGACATTTTTGATTCTAATCAAGACATTTTTGATTAATATCTGCAACTTCAGTCTTAATTGTTTATTAATTTATTTTAATGTTGAAACCGGGGTTGATTTTAGCCATTATTTCATGGCGTATTGCCTCATACCATAGAATCGGCATTATTAATTAATTCCCGATGGGGGTTGACCAGAAATATACCAGATGTTCCAACGCAGGTCATTCTTAAAGACTGTTTTAATGCCATTGTTCCAACAACATTTAAATACTTTCATGTTCAACATGAATGACTTTAAAGTATGTCTTATTCTGGCAGTTGGTGAAATAAGCAATTTGTGGTAAACGTGACTAAAAATAAACCAACTACCTATGATTTGGGAAAGGTAGCAATATTTTGGTGGAAAAACATCCAATTTAGTAATATCGTTCTAAATGAGGCAATTTGATAATAATTTGAAAGCAATAACAGGCGCAAGTTAAGTACAACATCGCTACTTTGGTACTGTTAGAGATTTTATTTTTGGTGTAATTTTGAAACAGCTGGCATAAGCTACTTTAAGGTCCGCCCTCGTATTGACTTCTAGTTGGTTTCTGACTTTGGTATTGAAAAATTGTAGGGTAGAATATTAGGTACCGTGTTAGGGCAGGCAATGGAACTGTTTAGCTTTAGCATTAAGCATTGGAAATAAATATTTATTTATTCTTATGAAATGAATGGTGAAATAACGTGTTGTCAGCTATTTAGGTCTTGAGTACAGTAATTTAATAACTATAAAAATTATGGTCAATAATTTTATTCAAGAAAAGAGTTCTTTAATGAATAATTATAACATTATCTGGAATTTTGAAGTTAACTTTTGTTTAATAATTCCTCGTGAATCATTAAAGAATTAAATAACATTGCGAATATTTAGTTTTTTGAGTATTTTAAAAGCTTTAAACACGTATGATGATGTTCTGTTAATGCACAAAAGATTTATTTTATGTACACTTTTGGTTTGGTATAGCTGCATTTATTTACAGCATTTAATTTGGGCTTAAATTCCCATAATTGATTTGTTATTATAAATTATATTATTAAATTTTTTTTCTAGTAATATTTTTTGTTTTCCATGTTTAAGCTAATAGTTGCGTATTTTATAAGGTTTTATTCCTAGCTTCCGAAGGAAAATTTAATTTTTGTCTCCAGAATGGTTTTTAAAATAATTAGTGATTTGTTCTCGTAAAATTTTCAATTCAGTGGTAAATGTAAGTTTCACTATGTAATCATTGAAGAGATAAATGAAATTTTCAAAGACAATCATACGTGAACGATGGACTTAAAGTCCAACATTAATGTTGAATGCCTATAATAATTTTGATAATCTCTCAAGTGAACTTTTCCATTTTTAAAAAGTGTTTATATGCATTTAATCCTAGGTCTCTCAAATTGGGAATTTATAATACCCTAGATGCCAGAAAAACAGTAATTTTTTGTCTCCTATAAAGGGGGGGGGGAGGGGTGTCTTTGTTAAATCACCTTTAACATTTTTAAAGATGCTTTTTAAAAGCGTACTGATCTGTTGATGTAAAATATGAGTTGTTCAGAGGCCCTTTAATTGTTAGTGATAATTCTACTTCATTTCACAAACATTTTTCGTATTCATTATTATTGCATGATAGCGTTAGTGGTTAATGAGTGAGTGTCATTAATTGACATCTTTAATTACCGATTTCATCGAGCTTCTTTTGTTTGTCAAACGTTCATTGCGATGGTTTTAATTACGAAGTTTCAATGCAAATTGAATTGCGAAGATTTTAATTGCGAAGCTTCAATGCAAATTGAATTGCGATGGTTTGAATTACGAAGTTTCAATGCAAATTGAATTGATAGTCCACGGTGATGAAAGATTAACGAGTGAAGTAATTGAGGTTTAATCGGTTGGTGAAGGAAGAGGGATTTGGGGTATTTCACCACCATCGGACACGGGGTAGTCAGTTCCTGTAGGGTAGGCATTCTGACAAGTCCCTTATTCCCTCAAAACTTTGTCGCCCAGAAGCTAGGTTTACAGAAGTGAGCTAAACTTCCGACAGTACATATACAGCCGTTATTATGCAACCTTTGTTTGAAGAAGTTATTTTGCGAATCCTTTTACGAGCTTCTATTTTGTTTGTGGACCAATTGCCAAGTCGTAAAGGAGTTATGTAGCGAAGTTGAAGAATTGAGATGTATTTTTTGGAGTTGGTAAAGTTGAAGCCAACACAAAGGGTTGTTTATTTGTACATCTTTGTTGTTCTTAATCCAAGGTCACTTTCACTCTTTGAACAAGCCAATCCAAAGTGTCTGTTATTTTAGTAGAAAAATTGAATATGGATATTTCTTGATAATCTGTCTTAAGACTTGTTGTGCTTTTTTTCTTTCAGCTCGGGAAGATCTATAGGGTATCGCATTTTTTAACTGTACAGTTTTAGTATTTTATTTTACTCGTGTTGGCGATGATGAGATATATATCTTTCTGTTGGCATGTGTTGATACGATATGCATGTATTTGTAGGAAATTACTGATTAAATTGCATGTTTTAAAGTTGAAAATATCCACTGTTTGTAGTATTAATGTCGAAAGAGTGTTACAAGGTTATATCAGTTGTGTAATTGAGAGGGGGGGTCTGTAGTTAAACTTTATAATTTACTGGCTATTATATGTTAATTAAATATGAAATTTTAAAAATTAGTCACGCAGCTCTTAGTTTAAACTTAAGGAGCACTGCTGTTTTATAATCATAATTTTGTGCATGGTTAGCAAAGGGACAGTAAAATGGTTATTAAATTTTAAATATTTTACAGAATGTATTTGCAAATTCTACCCCTGTTTAATTTTAAGAAGCGCCGCCTGTTACGCAGACAGGTTACCCTAGCTGTTTAGAAACACTAAGAGAATATGCAAAACTTAATGGAATATTTTGGTTTTAAAAAATGGTTTAATAGTTGTTTTATTTATGGGGCAATGCCTATATTTTTTGGCAACCACAAAAGTGAAAAGTTCTTTCACACTTCAAAAATAAATACACAAATGAGAGCCAACAACATCAATTTGAAATAGTTTTAAGTAATATTGACTTAGTCTGTTTGATATTTACCTCAGAATTTTCTTAAACACAATACAGAGTCAGTGCTTCCCAAAAAAGGCACAGAGACAACCCAAGAATGCCAACTTTAATCAATTTTTGTTTAAATCGACTTACGTTTTGTTTGATAACTCTAATAATTTCAGAATCTTACATTTAGCATAAACCAAAATAAAATTAATTTAAAATAATCGACTTATGTCTTTAAAAGAACACTTTGGGGAACTAAAGCTACGTTCGCATCTACAAAATTATAAAAATATAGTAGACATCTGAAAATTCCATTTCGACTTGTCACGTATTTAATTTTCCTCTTTCAAGCAAATTAGTAGAGGATTATCTCGGTTATGACAACGGCTACAGTTCCTGACAATAGCACGAGTCAGCCACGGTTTTCAGCGGTTTTTGCCATTTGATCTGTTCAGTGAAGTAATTCTTCTGAAAGTCCAGATATTTGAAAACTTTCGTTTCGAAAAAGGGTGCCATGCTGCAATAAAAATTCTGTCAGACCCATTTATCAGTTTTCCATAAAATTCTTACCGACCTCAGTTGGATGGACTCGTGCAGTTGAGGACTGCTTCTCACCCAAGAGGTGTTGAACATGGTGTGTACGTAGTCGAAGGCAACTTCTTGTTCCGAGAAGTAAATCCTTCCTTTCGTCGACTGGAACTTGTTCCTATGGTGTATGTAGTATTCCAACCAATAATACAAGTATTCGACCGTTATTATCATTGCTTTCTTTCCAGAAATAATGGGAATGTAACGATCATAGACAGTGTCCACGAATTCGTTGTAAAGTTTCTTCTTATCGAGTGGAAGGGCTTTAAGCCATTCGTTAACAACAGGGTCCTGGGCTTCCTGTAAATGCGCAAGAATGATGTCAGAAAAATTTAGGAACTTAACACTCAGAAGGATATTTACCAAAACTTGGAGGTGTTCGTATGTTTTCATGGTCATTAGTGATGGAACTCCCGATTTGATCAAGTCCGAGAGACTATCGATGCTAACATAGCTTTCTGTCGTGAACTCCGTCCGCAAATAACAACCCAAGAAGAACAAAAAGAAAGTCACTGCGATCAGCCACGACGCAGCGAGCAAACGACAAGTAATGTGGGGCAAAATGGAGGGAATCGCTATAGGGAACAAAATTATCCCGTGCGCATCATGTGTGATTAAAGCGGCAGCCTTCTCTCTCGTTGTGGGGACATAATCTTCGGAAATTTATTCCGTCAAACTAAACTGGTTCGCGCAAGGGTGGATTGCTCTTAAATGCTAGCAAGCTCTTAATCTCTTACGTTCGGCGCACAAGAGCGACGCGTTCTCCCATACATTTTCCAGGGTTTTTAGGGCCAGAATGTAATTCAATTAACTTGGTGGTGAGTGGAATGTGATTGAGCGAAATTTACTGGAGTGTCCATATTCAAGAACGACAAGGAAGTGGACGTGACTCTCTTCGGGGCCGCAGAAAGGACAATCGGGTTGGTTGTTCCATAGGCAGAAGACGGAGTGAAATATTCCAGTCGGTTATCGAAAAATGAGCGTGGCATGTCTAGCGTGAAGATATGAAATTTCTAAAACCATCGTAAGGACCAAATATTCGTAATTTGTAATTTGGTAATTAATGAAAGTGTTTTAATCACTTACTTTGAAAATATTATTTGTAGGTTCAGTATATAGATCAGAAGTGGAAACAGGATACCACTTGACCCTTAAAAATTAATCGACAACATGAATTACAATATGACCTTAATATAACTTTATAAATGTTCATATAGATGACTGATATTTGTTTCTGAGAGATTTGTTAAGATTACAATTTGAGTTCTTTGCTCGTAGCGCGTATATTTTGGTCTAAATCACTACTCAACGGTCTCAACCGCCGGATCGATCAAATAAGAGCATTTTACTTTTCGCAGAAACGTTTTGTCAATCGAGCGAGCAAGCAGTCGCGCCTCAAGGCGATTCATTTTCGCTCCCTCAAATCAATAGTCGTCAAATAAAGTTTCAAATATGAAATTTACTTCATGTTCAGGGATCGTTCTAAATAATCCGCCATGATTGTGTTCTCAGTTTCTTTGCCTTTAACTTCCCACATTAGCTGACATGAAATGAAAATGAAAATGTCATCAAGAAAAGGATTTCTATTTCTGAGACACAGATTTAGTTTCGCTTGAACAACGCCTCAACGAGTGTTTATAAACTCACAAAAGGTGTCGCGTATTCAATTGCAGTCTCATTGGCGAACCTATAATAAATGACGCGTTTTTAATAATCAAGCATAAATAACATTAAGTTTTAAAAATTCTAATTATATACCTGTATTTAAAATATCTATTATTTCCCAGAAATTTCATTTCATTTAGTTCCATTTTGGGGTCCGCAGGTTTATTCGAGCATCTAAAATCCGGAATCTTCAAAGACTAAAGTGTTGTTGATGGATTTTCGATTGTTAATTTTTAAATACATTGTTATTAGTACTTACAGAGAAAAATTTAACAGAATAATATGAATATTTTGTACTTGCAGTTGAATTGTATATTAAAATCTGGGTTGTTTTCGCAATTAGCCCTGCACACGGACATTATTTAATGCTTCTGGATCCAACCGAGCTTTCTGTTTTTTAGCTATAAGCGTAATGACGAAATTGAAAGAAATCTTGAAGCCTGACTCAACTTAGAACTTAAAAGGAGTTATATAAATCCTTTTGCGTGACGTACGGGAATATTTACCCTTTCTAAGACTGAATTCTGCTATAAACCGACTCGCATTTCTTACCAACCATTTAAAGACCATTACCTTAGATCAGTTTTACAACAAACTTTTATTAACTCCAGACTATTATTCTCGTAAAGCATTTCGTGAAAAAGTAATAAGTTTTGGCCTCAACAAATATGAGGTTTTAAAGGGAGAGTGCAACGGAAAATATTTTTTTAATAATAATAACCATAATATTTTATTCTTTTCGTGTTAAATATACACAATAAGAGTTGGCAAATTCGTTACCGACTTTTAGGAAGTTCAAATACGCCTCACCCCCACGCTACTATCGTAAGGTCACACCAAGTACAGTTAGTCTAAACGTATGGTGCGGGACTGTCGGCGATAATTTGATTGGACCAGTCTTTCTACAAACAAGACTAAATGGTGAGGCGTGTTTGAACTTCCTACAAAATGATCTACCAGACCTACTGGAAGACCTACCATTAAGATTGCATCAACGAACGTGGTTCATGCACGACGGGGTGCCACCACATTTCAGTCGTCATGTTAGAGCTCATCTTGATGCCACGTTCCCCGGGAGGTGGCCAGCTAGATCTCCGGATTTAAATCCGTCGATTTTTTTCTATGGGGATATCTCAAAGACTTTATCTACCGCACCGAAGTCCGTGATGTCCAAGACCTGAGACAATGCATAATTGACGGATGTGAGAGTATCCGAAACACGCCTGACATCTTTCACCGTGTTCGAGAATCCTTTACAAGACTAGCCCAAGTTTGCATAAACGTCAATTGTGAACACTTTGAACAATTCTTGTAAACTGCATTTCAAGCTCTCTGTAAAACCTGTGTTAATAAGAATTAAATATACCTTTGTAATAAACATTAAAGGTACCTGTGTTGATGACCATTAAAACAACCTGTGTTAATGAAATATAAACATGTTTCATAGCGACAGCACACTTCTACACACAATCGCCCCCTTCTGTTTCCAAATTTTTAGTCTCTCATTTCTTTCGGTTGGCTTATGCAATTGAGCGTTTTATCGAAAAGAAGATGAGCAAGCCACAATACAAGTTTCACCATTTTGTTGATTTTAAGGCCACTTTAGAAAGCTCATAACTCTGAAATGGCGTAATTTAGGTACATGTTTCTTTGGAATTTTTCATTCGGAGTTACTCCAAGAACATGCTACCTAAATTTGGCCCGACTTTTCTAAAACACCCTTAATATCACTCCAAACATGTAAATTTGCCAGAAAGTAATGCCGATTTCTACTAGCTACTAGCAATCAGCCACCGTGGATTAACAATACAAGCTAACGCTTCTGTGATTCAGATATTCCGATCGTGTTATAAGTTTTAGTTTAGTATTCCATGAGGTATGTAGCTAAAGCTATGGAAGCCTCTAAAAATATTTGTCATGGAATTCTCTGATGTTTTAAAGTTATAGCATATGTTTCTAAGATTATGTTCCATACATATGACACTTCCTATGCTTCGAAATGCTAGAGACTTAATGAGAACTAGTTGTAGAACGACGCGAGAGTTGACTACACGCAATTTTCTACTCCATCTTCCTATTTAGTCTGTACTAAGCCATTGACAAGGCCTAATCAGGCGTCGCTTTACACGAATCTATGACGATTCATTTACGTCACTTCATTAAAATCTCTCAGTAACCAGTGACAAATTTATGTAACATATCTTACGAACCTATGGTTACAATTAAACCAAAAATCGATTGTAAATCTTGTCTTTTTACTTTCAAAGCATTTGCAACCTATATTTTGCTATTTTTTCAAGAGTAATTTTCCTGTCTTAGCTGTAGTAGTAGTAATAGTAGTAGTTGTAGCCGGAGTTTTCGCTCCTTTATCTTCAGATTTTAGCTTAAAAGGAACTCAAAAATACCTTAAACCCCCAAATAGGGGTAACTGAGCTCGGTTACAGATTAAATATTAATTAAGATCGCAGCCGGGAATCGAACCCGGGTCGCTCACGCAGTAGCAAGACATTCTACCACCGAGCCATAAAGACTTGATAGAAAGTGCGAGGTTTTATCGTTTAGTTTTATATCTAAAATGTCGGGGTGATTTGGGGTGGGGTACCTCTTAATCTGTGGGGTCGGATACTTTTGATTTTTAACTGTGGGGTCGGATACTTATGAATTTTTAACTGTGGGGTCGGATACTTATGAATTTTTAACTGTGGGGTCGGATACTGATGAATTTGTATGTATGGGGTTTTTATACTTATTTTCCTTTTATTTATGTGCTAATTAAATAGATAACGATTTTCCCCGTTTCCTGCCGCGCTCCTCGTGTGTTTCGTTCTCGTTCGGTAGCTATCGTCATCTATATTATGTTTGACTGGAACGTTTTGGCGGTTAATCCAAATGATAAAGCTAACATAGTGTTAAATGAGCGTTATGCGTTTGATCATTTTAGCATTGCTAAAGGTAATTCGAGGGGATAATCATTAAAATGGGTAATCACTATAACTAAACTTGCTCTTTCCAAAGTTTCTGAGCAAGTCCTTGTTAGAAAATTATAAGATGCGATAAGTGTGCAACGGCATAAGTCTATGTTGTAAACTCATCGAGGGGATTATCACTAAAACTATCTGTTCTTCGATTCGCCGGAATATTAGAATTACAGCATAAGTAAATTTATACGGTTATAATTTTATCACTGTTTAGAGTAGGGCATCGAGGGGCTATTAACTCTGATTTTATGCACGGTAAATCATTCAAGCATTGTAAAATATAGCGCTATTCACTCAGTAGGGTAAGGTATAGAGGGGTTATCTACTCAATAGGGTAGGGTATAGAGGGGCTATTCACTCGTACCATGTGGCTACTATTACGAGCCCTTGGGCCGTCTTGTTTTTATTATACATCTATATCTAAATAAATCAAAGTCCTGACTGAGTGACTGATAATCAACGCCCAGCCGAAACCGCTGGCCCCAGAAGGCTTAAAATTTGGAAAAACGTTACTCGAAAGTAGTAGGCGCGTACTAAGAAAGATTTTTCCAATCCGCCTCCAACTTAATAAATGGCGCCCAGAAATGTTTAAAAATCTTCTCTTTGTAAGAAAGTCCACGCGTTTCAACCGATTTCACAAATATTTAGTACACTGGTTTCCTTTAACCTATAGACGGGCTGAATGGTCTTTCGGGATAGATTTGTTGCCATCATTTTAAATCGCGGCCAGATATTTAAAACCCTTCTTTTAGTACAGGCATTCTAAGGTTTGACCCGGAACAAATTAGAACGGTTACGAAAATTTCCATACTTATAGAATCGGATGCGCTCTTTAACGTGGTGAGGTTTCCCAATCTCGCAACCGTGGGGAAAATCCGCCATCTTGGAAAATGGCCGCCAAATGACTAAAACTCTACTTAACTTTGGATGTAATTAACGGATTGAGTCTGAAAAAATATTATTGTGTAGGTTAGAACACTGCGCACGATTTATGTTCTATGGGTAAATCGATATATTTCGGGAAACACAAAGTTTCTGCGGAAAGTAATTAGAGATTTGGTTAAAATTTGGCTAATTAAATAGCAGGGGGCGAATTGTTATCTATAATACTTTTAAAGAAGACAAAATATTACCGCCTTTTTGGAAATTGGTGATCAAAATTATAAAACGCTACCTATAGCCCAGGACTTTTAGGGTTTGACCTAGAACATTTGAACATAAAGATGAAAATTGGTACATGTGTTGTTTTTGACCCAACAAAAAATATACTAAAAGTCCCCTGCTGTAGAGCGCGAGCTTTCGCCGCCATCTTGGAAAATGGCCGCCGGGAATGCCAGCTACAATGTATTCCACGTTCTTCTTCAAAAAATATGAAAATTGGTACACATTATTATTGTAACCACTTGAACATCATGACGAAATTTTATAGCTCTGTGTTCAATAGTTTCGCCGCCATATTGGAAAATGGCCGCCGTTAGTGCTAGGTACAGTATATTTCACCATGTTGTTGGAAAATTATGAAAATTGATAGGTATTACAATCAGAGCTTTAAGAACCTCATAGTAAAATATTGAAGCCATTAATTGGATAGTTTGGCCGCCATGTTGGAAAATGGCCGCCATCAATGTCATATAGATACAGTATATGGTTCAAAAATTATGAAAACTGGTAATAATTATGTTGAAGACCGTCTAAGCATCATACTTGAATATTGAAGACGTGCTACTGATAGTTTGGGCGCCATCTTCGAAAATGACTGCTGGAAATGCTAAATATATTTCAAATATATAAATGTTTTTGAAATTCCTTTTTTGAATAGATGATTTTCATTAACGTAATAAACAACAAAAAATGGATATCTCGAAGTCGAAATTATCGACGCCATCTTTAAAAATGGCCACATGAAAATCATAGCCCTAAATTCTGAAAGAAAGAAAAGTTATTCTAAGCTGTTATTCTCAACATGTTGATTAGAGAATATGATTTAATATGGGGTTTATACATTCTACTGTTGTTTAAGATTAGAATTTAGACAGATCTCTAGCATTTCATACATATTCATCGTCATCCTGAAGATTTTTCATAATAATTGCATGTCACAACCCTTGATTAGGCGCTACACATAGCTGGGGGCCTTATGAGCGCCCCTCCCCATCGTATTCCAAATTGAACCTGCGGAACCGCCGTCATGGCACACGAGATCGGCCAGTGGGACCGACAAACGCCACTTGAGCAGGTGACAGGGAAGGATTAAGGCAGCAGAAGACTCGAGGGGACGGGGACGTTCTCTCCAAGCACAACAGTGCCATACGGCCCAAACAAATAGTGTATACGCGACCCCTAGAGGGCTGTCAATAGCGGAGGCGAGCCATGGCAACACCTGGGCGGGGTGAAGCGGCCCAGCAAAACCTTCACGGAATGGGGCAAGTAACGGTCTGAACCAAGGGCGACCCCAAGGAACTCCCGAACCGTCACACCGAACTCGGGCCACGACAAGTCTTTGAGTTAAAAAGGTTCAGAGACCACTTCTTTCATTTACGTGCTGTAACTGCGTGTGGTTATGAAAAGGCGTGGTTTAAAGTAATGACAGATAATTAAGATCTTACAAATTTGTTGCGCTTTTTTAATGACCATATTGCATCTAGGGAAGCCAAAGCTGCTGCCGAAGAGAGATTTCTTTTCGCATTTTTAGGGTGATAATTGACACGTCACGCTTCAACTATGTAGATATTACACGTATAATGGAACCGTTGCCACACATACTGTCAAGTCCTCATTTGATCTCGCTTAGCTTCATCCAACAACCGACGCCGCAAAACTGCATTTTTCCGAGCGTATCTTCAAGTCCAACAATAACTAGGAATCGAGTTAATCCCGAACAGTGGGGATTGGTTCGCGATCGCGAAAGTCAAAGACCCATTCACACCATTCTCCTTCCGGCATCAGGTCTATGTCATAAAAAGGTCATAAAAGTTTTAAAAAAATGAGGATAAGACTCAGTTGAATGTTGTGGATTTTTAAAAGTCACTGCGCCTAATACGAGATGGAAGTCTTTTCTTTGAAGTGCGGATTTCGGAAATAAAAAAACCGTGTTAGTTACAAAGGGTCTACAAACTGTCATCAATGCAAGTTTGAGGAGAAAAGATGGACTCCATGAGCGTCTTGAACACCTTACATTCATTCGTTTGCACGAGGCGTGCCGAAAACACTATACACGAGAGGAAAATATTGTGAAATACCTAGAAACAAAGTCAAAGGAACCAAATAAAGATAAATTAATGAGATCCGAGGTTCATTCGTTCGATTTTAAAACAAACTGTTTGCTCTGTGGAAATAATGCAATCTCAGATGAAAAACATCCATCGAGAATTAAAGGTATTGTGCATTTGGTTGAAACAATGGAAATAAAATCAACACTGATTAGAAGATCGAAAGTTAGAAATGATGAGTGGTCGCGGCTCGTACTAGTTCGACTTGAAAATGTCATAGATCTTGTAGCTGCTGAAGCACGCTACCATAAAACTTGTTATACCAAATTTTTAACTGAAAATGTTGAGAGAAATAAAATTGGTCGGGGAGTAGATGCTGATCGAGAAGAAGCTTTTCTATCTCTTTGTGTTTACCTTGATAGTAATAATGAGTGCCAGTATTCTTTGTCAGAATTAGAGAACCGTTTTAAGGAATTTTGTAATGAAGGAGTGGAGCCCTACGGTTCGAAGCATTTAAAACAAAAACTCATCAGGCATTATTTGAAACAAATCACAATATCAGAACTTATCGGAAAAGACAACGCAATTAGTTTCAAAGATCAGGCGGATAAATAGATATCGAGTAGTTGGTATTCTAGCAGAAAATTGAATGAGCAAGACGAAAGAATGCGTATCGTAGAAGCTGCTGCGAAAATTATTAGAGAAGACATTCAAACTCGCGTTTACAATCTGGAAGAATATCCGTCGGAAGAAGACATAAGAAACGGTTCAACTAACCTAATTCCAATAACTTTGGAATTATTTTTAAAAGAATTGTCAGAAAAGAAAAACGCTTCGAGATCAAACCACTTTAAGCTTGACAGCATCGGACACGCTATAGTAGCAGTTACAAGACCACGTTCTTTCATTTCAGCTATTCAGTTGGGCTTGGCTGTTCATCTCCACAAACAGATCGGGTCGCGTTACGTAACTGACGTGATATCTCATCTAGGTTTCTGTTCATCTTACACCGAAGTAACGAGGTTTGAGAACAGTATTTTGGTGTCTTATGAGTCCCAAATTTTGGACGACTCTTTTAAACAATTTGTCTTTGACAACGCGTATGTTAATGTTCGGACACTCGACGGATTAGGAACCTTTCATTCCATGGGAGTAATAATGTGTGTAACACCTTCCTTGGCTGTTAAGACCACTTCCAAAATGCCACGCACAGTACAAGATATTCCAGCTAGTGGTATTGGTTCATTTGGAAACGTTAATATCACGCCATATAAAAAGCCTAGTATATCCGGTCTCAGCAAAATTATTGCAACAACCATTTTATCGGAAGACGCTTTTCGTACAGAGCTCGAAAAGGCCAAAATACTGGACTTCGTATGGATGTGTAGATATTTATTGAAACAACCAAGTCCTAGCCCAGAATGGAATGGTTACATGCAATTAAGTTCAAAGTGTGAAAACAATTACTCTACATGCAAAGTAATCATGCTGCCATTTATGAACTTAAATCCGTCGAACTTGACAACAATTTACACTTCCCTTTTATTTGCCGTTGACCAGTGTCATCGATATAACCAGAAATCGTGTGTAGCTACCTTTGATCAGCCACTTTACATTAAGGCGATAGAGATGGTTTTGGGGTTGCCCGAGAAATTATCATCGGTAATAGTTCGACTTGGGGGTTCCTTGTCATTTATGGGTGCTGTGGGCTACATAATGGCTGGTAGTGGCATTTCTGAAATGTGGGAAACCGTTTACGCCAAAGCGTCAGTGCCTCATATGCTTAGTGGACATGCTTATTCCCGAGCCCTTCGAGCTCATTTCCTAACACAAAAGGCAATCGGTCAGATTATTCTTGAATCCATGCCGATTATAAAAGAAGACTTACAGAATAAAGTTAAAGAAATCCACAATGATATAATGCAAAATGCCTTAAGTACTGACGATGTTCGAGGAACAAACGAAGTAATGAGTTTACTATCAGAATTTGAGACACAAAAGAAAGAGTACAAAACTTTTGGTCGTACAGGAAAATTGTGGATACAATATTTTGACCAGGTTGAAATAATGCGACTCTTTATCCGAGCAGAACGGACAGGAAACTGGGATCTACATTTATATTGTCTTAAACAAATGTTACCACATTTACACGCAGCTGCTCACCTTGCTTACGCGAAATCTGCTCAGTTGTATGTACAAATGATGTCTCAATTATCTACAATAATGAATGAAGAAGAGTACATTAAATTTGGACAATTGGAATTTTTTACCGTTAGACGATCCGACAAAATGTGGTCTGGTATTTGGTCGGACATGACAATTGAGCAAGTCCTAATGCGATCAATGAAAACGTCTGGTGGACTAACAAGGGGTCGTGGTTTGAGTGAAAGCACCCTCGCTCGATGGATCTTAACTATTCCAGTGTGTCTGGAGCTCAGTGAAGCTTTGGAAGACTATTGTGGCGTTTACTCAACAACGTCAGAACAACATGTAGAGATTCGAGAATCACGGCAAATAAGCGACGCAACAGACGCAAGGAAGTTTTTTGGATGGCTAAGAGATCACACACCATTCAAGTACGAGAAGTGTTTTGTGTCCCAGGCTTCCGGTGCTGTAGCTGACGAGACTATAAATTGCGATTCCGCTGTAGAAAATGGAAAAATTTCAATGGAAAGAATGGAAGGGAAGTCGTTTCTGGAAGCTAAACTTAAGAGAAATGACAAAGTAAAACTGCTAGCGGCAATGAAAAACGTGTTAAACTTGGACGGAGAAGATGTGGTTGTGAATCCACAACAGTTGTTTAGAAGAATAGCCTGTGCGTTACAAAGAGGGGCCGACTTAAAATACTACATGTCATATGAACTTTCCCCGGTCGCACCGTCTATGTTTGATGAATTCTCATTTCGGAAGACAAACAAAGCAACCCTGTCTCATATTCTTGAGGAGGTTAGTCCTTTAATAACTGAGGAGATTATTTATGATCATGTGGTAAAGGATGGTGGATTTCTGCTTCATCGTGTAGTGTGGCCTCGCCCTTCCACATACGGGGCTATCTTAAACATGTACGTACAATATGTTAAAAACCACTACGGAGAAAATACAACTGTAGTTTTTGACGGCTATTCAGATGAATTAACAACGAAAGGAGAGGAACATAGGAGAAGGCAAGCAAAATCAATAGCTCCGGATATCAAAATCGAAGAAAATAACCTCGCAACGACTTCTCAAGACACATTCCTTAAAAATCCTAAAAACAAAGAATCGTTGATACACCATCTTATGACTAAATTACAATCGTCCGGTCTAAAAGCCCTACAAGCAAAAAGTGACGCTGACGTACTTATCGCAAAGACAGCACTCAACTTAGGAAAATACGGAAATTACAAAAATATTGCTGTACTTACAGAAGACACAGACGTACTTGTTATTTTGATAGTTATACGGTGGAACTAGAAGTAGTACCCTAGATGAGCAACGCTACGTTGTATTTACAAAGGCCACAGGAAATTTCTCAATAAGTAGCACATTTGAACTTGCAAGTCTTCCACCCACAAGCGCAGCTGTTAGCCAACATATGCAAAAGGGTCTACCACCAGGTTCAAACCTGGCTTGGCAACGACATAAATGCCGAGGATTGGGGGTGGAAAAGAGTCGGCCACGTATTGCGCCCAGTAATAACAACTCGTCAACCTGCCCCGAGCGAAATTTTAAAAATGATTTCGTGCAAGTGTAAGGGGAATTGCGATGAAAAATGCGAATGTCGAAAAACGGGTCTAATGTGTTCGGCAATGTGTAGGAAATGTCAAGGTATTTCTTGCACCAACGACTGCAGAGATTTCGAACTACACGGCGATGTGGACAATTTTGACATTTAAGAAGATTTATATCAAAGCTGTAAATATTAATAAATGATTTAAAATTGTTTACAAACAAAATATTATATAGTTTTATGTTTAAGCATAATTTTGTTGTGGAAATTTTATGAATGCTTGTTTGCCAACTTCCGGTGTGATTACCTTTAAACATGCATATAACAAGGCGTTTCACACTATAATATACATTATTTTAAAGTTTATCCGGTTATGCTAGGTAGCTTTTAGAATTATGGCCGCCATTTTCCAAAATGGCGGTCAATGTTGTCTTCTTCAAAGGTATGATAGACAACAGTTCGTAGAAGAACGCTCGCATCCATTTATACCTCGAAATTTTAACAAAATCTTGAAACATTTTCCGCGTAACCTTTGTATTTCACGAAACTTTTCGATTTACCCTGTTTTAATGCATGGTTGCCAGCTTCCGGTTTGATAACCGCTAAAAATGCATAGAACATAAATCGTGCGCAGTGTTCTAAGCTACACAATAACATTTTTTCAGACTCAATCCGTTAATTACATCCAAAGTTAAGTAGAGTTTTAGTCATTTTGGCGGCCATTTTCCGAGATGGCGGATTTTCCCCACGGTTGCAAGATTGGGAGACCTCACCACGTTAAAGAGCGCATTCGATTCTATAAGTATGGAAATTTTCGTAACCGTTCTAATTTGTTCCGGGTTCAACCCTTTTTAGAGCTAGAATGCCTGAACTATTTATAGAACAATGTCTGCGTGTAAAGTAATAAAAAATATCCCGACGAGCTGATGGGTGACGCCGGTGCCTTCGCTCCTAGGATGCTACAAAAATATTAGTCGAATCAGTAAAATGTACCCATTCTTGATGGAAGTTCTTATTACACGCAAGCGATGCCGCGGGCTAAAGCTAGTCTCCTATTATTTCCTGTAAATCCGTTGTAAATTTCCTATTTTCCTATAATTATTACAAGGCTTTGTTGTGGTCAACCTGCATGTGCACAAACATATTTAATAGAGCTGTACACTTAAAGACACTATAGACTTGTGAAAACACATGTCTAATAATTATGAACAAACAGATTTCTTAGAATTGAGCACAAACTGATGTCATAGGCTTGCGCACAAACTGATGTCATAGGCTTGCGCTCAAACTGATGTCATAGACTTGCGCACAAACTGATGTCATAGACTTGCGCGCAAACTGATGTCAAAGACTTGTGCAAAAAGAGATGTCATATACCTGTACACAAAAAGATTGCATGGACCTCTGCACAAAAACATTCCATACCCCTATGCTCAAAAATATGTACAAGAATATCTCGTACAACAGTGCACAAAAATACTAAATATCCATTTGCTCAAAATTACTCCATATCCATTTGCACAAAATTACTCCATATCCATTTGCACAAAAATATCCCGTATCCATTTGCAGAAAAATGTTCTTTAGACCTGTGCACAAAGAGATGCATGGCCTTTGCAAAAACAGATTCCTTAGACCTCTGCACAAACCGATTCAGTAGGCCTGTGCACAAAAATATTCCGTAGACCTGTGCACAAACAGATACCGTAGACATGTGCAGAAAGAGATACCGGAGACATGTGCACAAAGAGCTTCCGGAGACTTGTACACAAACGGATTTCACACGGTTGTGCACAAACAGATGTCATAGACTTGCGCAAAAAATAGATCATCGACTTGCTCAAATAGAGATGTCATGGACATGTGCACATCAGATTCCATAGACTAGTGCACAAACAGAAGTCTTTGACTTGTTCACAAACAGAAGGCATAGACCTGTGCCCAAAACGATTCCATAGACCTGTTTACATAAAGATTCCATAGACCTGTTTACATAAAGATTCCATACCCATTTGCACAAAACGATTCCATAGACCTGTGCACAAAAATATTCCATAGACTTGTGCATAAAAATATTCCACAGACTTGGGCGCAAAAATATTCCATAGACTTGGGCGCAAAAATATTCTATAGACTTGGGCACAAAAATATTCCATAGACCTGTGCACTAAGGGATTTCATAAAACTGTACACAAAAAGATTCCATAGACCTGTGCCCAAAGAGATTCCATAAAACTGTGCACAAAAAGATTCCTAGACCTGTGCTCAAATAAAATATTCCGTAGACCTGTTCTCAAACAGATTCCGTAAACCTGTTCACAAACAGATGCCGTAGGCCTGTGTACAAACAGATTCCGTAGACCTGTGCACAAACACATTCCGCAGAGTTGTGCACAAACACATTCCGTAGACTTGTACACAAATGGAAGTCACAGGCTTGTGCACAACAGATGTCATAGATATGTTAAAGTCAGATTCCATAGTTTTGTGCACAAACAGAATTCATGGACCTGTGCACAAAACATTCTATAAACTTGTGCACATTAAGTTTCCATAGACCTGTTCACAAAAGATTATAAAGGCTTGTGCACAAAATGATTCCATAGACTTGTGTACATAAAGATTTCATACCCATAGCACAAAACTATTCCATACCCAGAGCACAAAACTATTCCATACCCATAGCACCAAACTATTGCACAAAAATATTCCCTAGACCTGCACACATAAATATTTCATAAAACTGTGCACAAAAAGATTCCATTGATCTATGCACAAAATATTCTATTGGCTTTTGTATAAACATGTGACATAGACCTGAGTACAAAAATATTCCACTGACCTGTGCACAAAAAGATTGCATAGGCCTGTGCACAAAAAGATTGCATAGGCCTGTGCACAAAGAGATTTTAAACCCCTTTGCTCAAAAATATATTGTAGGTCTGCGCTTAAACAGATCCGTAGAATTGTACACAAACAGATGTTATAGACTAGACTCGTGTAAAAACAGGTTTTATAGACATTGGTAATATTGTCTAATTATTTTAATGGTTAATCAAGTTAAATTATCTTTAATCGGTAATATATTATAATTATCTTTTATTGGTAATCAAGTTTAATTACCTATAATTGATAATCCAGTTTAATTACCTAAAATTGGTAATCCAGTTTAATTACCTATAATTAATTGGTAATTATCTTTAATTGCTTTTTTTGTTTAATTATCTTTAATTGCTTATTTTGTTTAATTATTTTTAATTGCTTATTTTGTTTAATTATTTTTAATTGCTTATTTTGTTTAATTATCCTTAATTGCTTATTTTGTTTAATTATCCTTAATTGCTTATTTTGTTTAATTATCTTTAATTGCTTATTTTGTTTAATTATCTTTAATTGCTTATTTTGTTTAATTATCTTTAATTGCTTATTTTGTTTAATTATCTTTAATTGCTTATTTTGTTTAATTATCTTTAATTACTTATTTTGTTTAATTATCTTTAATTACTTATTTTGTTTAATTATCTTTAATTACTTATTTTGTTTAATTATCTTTAATTACTTATTTTGTTTAATTATCTTTAATTGCTAATTTTGTTTAATTAGATTTAATCTGCACTTCGCAACTAAATTAGTTGGACGCGCAAAAGTTTTAATGACAATTAAGCTAGCTTATTGCCCTACCAATTCGATTATCTTAAGTCACTATATCCGGAGTAAAACGTTAATCCTAGAATGACTTTCTTTATCACTTAACCCAAGCAAAAAGTCGTAAGTTCCACACATTAAGGGTAAACCACGTAATTCGGAGCAGGTACTTAAAACTATTAAAAACAATACTTATGCTTCTTTTTTTTTTAATGAAACAAAAATTGGCGCCTACTTTAAAAATAGGGCTTTCATTTAACACCGTTTTCAAATCTTTCAAACGTTATGTTATTTTTCTAATGGTAGTTTCAAAATGGGTAAGTTTGGGAAATTTCCCATGTTATTTCTATGGAGATTTTCTATTTTTTCGCCAAAATCTGTGATTAATTTTATGGAAATGAAAACCACCCTTATCAACTTTATGTATAAACTTATACATTAGCGCCGTCATCAGGCCTTATCTTAGGGAGCTACCACTCCCTTAGAATAAAATAATAATCGACGAAACCAAGGGTAAATCTTCCCTGATATTTACAGATTTTGAAACTTGGCATCATTCACTATTGACAACGACCGTAGCAGCGACCACAGAAGACAGGCAGAAAGAGGGAAACCATAAGCGAGGGAGAAAAGCATCTCAGCTAGGGAATCCCAGTCAGCCCGGCATTCGATCCCGCGCTATTTACTTCTCTCATCGCGTATTAACGTTTAAAACTTACATTTAAAACACACTTCCTTGTATATATTTCATACCAATAAATTCGCCTTAATTATCAGTAAAACACCGACCCGTCTACGTTTTACGACTGACACTATGCATGACTCTTCCCTATCTATCATCACCCCTAGATTAAAGCCATTGTATTATACCCGCAAATAATCCATGCAGAGGTCGGTCCTGTGAAAAACAATGCGCATGTTGGGGTATTTGAAGATATCATCGAAGATATTTATGTTGCGATCAATGTCCACCGTCAATTTGGTCGACTAGGAAACGGTGTAGTCTCGGTACGATTCGGTTGACAATCGTGAAGAAATTGAACAAGAAGAGAAAGAGAATGATAATCGTCCACACCTTTGCAAAAGACAGTGGTTTTTGGTAGAAGATGTCTCTTAAGAACGCAAAGTGTACGCACCTTCGGAAGAAAGACCTCAAAGATTGCACTTAGTGATATTTGGTAATCGGCTTCTTGGAAATAAGATAGCGTGTTGAATTCTTGAAGCCAAATTTGGTGGCTTAAAGTTCGATTACGCTTTAACAAGATAGCTCAATTCCGAGAGTTCGAAATTGTCGGGTGAGTAAAAACATCTCCATGCTAAAACAGAATAAAGAGAGAATGAATTTTTTTTTGGGTTTTTGTTTTTAGGAGCAGTTTTAGCCCGAATTTAAGTCTTACCGTCTTATATACATTATCACTTGGAATATACGTTATGTTTATTCTGACAAAAAAATTCAACATTTATCTTACACGAGATTAAGATGAATACGAATTCAAATTTTACCGGCCTTTCGGATAGCCTACGAATTCCAGATAGAACCTTTCTCCTGGGTGATATTGTCTCAGGTCAACAGTTTTTTTCGCAACGTCATACAGTTTCTAAAATGAGACTTTTTATAAATTTTGGAACTCTTATCGCTAAGAAACGTAATGACATGGTCACGAGTAGTCCTTTTCGAAGCACGAGGTGCAACGCAATATCTGATTTCACACAAACATCTAACGATATTTTATCACCATGCCTAATTGCTTCAAATTTCCTGCTAGACAGAGTTTTGGACGCGTACGGTTTTCAAACTATTGAAAACTCTTCGTCCATGTTATAAATCCCAACTTAATCTATCGTTACTTTGCCGAATTTGTATAGATGCATGCGCAATACTCACTCTTTCCACCACAAATCTCGCGTGCTCGTTCATAATGAGCTCCGAAGTTCCTCGACTGGCACAGACGTAGCGAATGCGGTAACACAGTCGAACTTTGCACTAATTTGAAGGAAAACACGGAATCTCAACCCATTTTGCATTTTAGAATCGTGGAAAAACTAGATAGCTGCGAAACAAGGCACGTTGTTAAAGCTTCGATGTTTATGTAATCCGTGCTTTAAAGCAATTATTGCCTTCTAACACGATTTTCAAATTTATGGAGCAATATTTTGCAATACAGTAATAGTTTTGGTTCAATCCCGAATTGACTGAACACTTCGTTACAAGTAAAAGTTGTGAACACTGGATCCAATACAAGGTGACTTTCCTGATAGGGGGTCCTTCCACTTTTAAAACGCGGCGCTGCTTACCTTGGTAGGAAACTGTTGAGTACTGGTGCAAAAGTGGCCACTGACGTGGTTAGTGGTATTCCAGTCAAAAACTCTTTCAAATCCCGAGCAAAGACTGCTGGGAAAGAGACTTTATTATCCACAGCGGAAGAAACAAAACGAATGACAGGATCAGGTGCTAAAAAGAAGCGGGTCTGTCGTACTAATATCACTCCGAGGAAGAGTAAGAAGAGGAGAACAACAAAATCAATCCCCTCTCCACGAGATATTTTCACAACATAAAAATTATGAGTCTGTTACACCCGCATTCACAGGGTTGCGTAAATTCAGAGCTAGGGCTCTTCGTTGTACCAATGACGCAAACGGGTATTGTTAGCGGTGAATGGGTGGAATATAATTCCATTTCTAGTATCACGAACAACTCTTCCTTGACTTTCCTAATTAACGGCAACTCCGAGACTTACGTCGATGTATCTGGAACATTAATTCACGTTCAAGTCGAGATCCTAAAAGCCGATGGATTGACTCCGAAAGCAGCGGTTATTGCAAATGATGGTACAGTTACCACACCTATGGATAATATCGCCCCCACCAATATCTTTCTACAAAGTTTATTTCCGGAGGTTTACCTTTTTCTAAACGAAAAATCTGTAACTCCATCAGCTCAAAATTACCCTTATAAAGGTCTGATTCAGACTGAGTTAACACTCGGGGATTCGGCTAAAGAAAGTCACTTAACATCATCTCTGTATTACCGGGATACACCAAATCATTTTGATGACTTCGATAATAAAACTGGCTTCCAGAAATGAGCGAAATTCGCCCAAAATGGTGTGATTGATATGATCGGACCAGTACATATAGACTTCTGTCAACAACCGAGATATCTACTAAATTTAGTAGACATGAAATTTGTGTTCGGAAAACCTAACTTGGATTTTTGTTTACACGCTGACGTACCATGCAAAGTGAATATATTGTCAGCTTCTCTCTATATTCGGAAGATGAAATTAATCCCCGAAATCCCCTTAAGTCATGCCAAAGTTTAAAACGTTGCTAGTGCGAAGTACCCTGTAAACCGTACAGAGTGTACTTCCTTTTCGATTCCCAGAGGTAACATGAGCGTTGTTCAAGACCACCTGTTTACGGGTTCTTCTCCCAAGATAATCGTAATTGGACTTGTAAAGCAGAGCTCCTTTCTTGGGGAGTTAGCTAGTTGTCCTTATAACTTTCGGCATAATAACATAAATCACATTGCTCTTTACATCGATGGAAGTTTCGTACCCCATAAACCACTAACACCCAATTTCGGGAAAAATAGTTATATTCAAGCGTAATATAATCTCTTCCTCCAAACAGCTCAGACGGGAGATGAAGGAAACGTGATAAGTCGGGAAGATTTTGCTAGAGGCTATACTCTGTTTTGCTATGATTTAACAGTTGATTTAGACTCTAACGCGTCTCACTTCCATCTTATTAAAAACGGAAATATTCGATTCGAACTTAAATTCGAGAAACCTCTTCCAGAAACAATAGCAGTTATTGTTTATGCCGAGTTTCAGCCCCTCATTGAAATTGACAAGAACAGAAACGTAACCGTTGAGTAATGGATACCCTCCAATTAGAGAAGATATTTGAAACTGATAAGTTTACCAAAGGACTGTTTCGTGGTGTTTTCGCGGCAAATACTTTACCTAAGGTGGTATGGAATTTTCCATCTCTCTTCGTTGTAAACACCGACTTTTCACAGGACGCTGGAGAACATTGGTGTATAATATATTTCTCAGCCTCAAAAAACACTGAATTTTTTGACTCCATCGGGAATAGCCCCGAGGTGTTTAAGTTCGCTAATTTCATTGAAAGAAATAGTAAAACGGTCACGTATAACTCAGTACAGTTACAAAGTTACTCTTCTTTAACTTGCGGAGGTTTCTGTGTTTACTTCGCTATAAATAGATGTAGAGGGGTTAAAATATATGATATCATTTCAAGATTCTCCAAAAATAAGGCAGTTAATGATTGTATGATTAAGGAATTCATGTTCGAAAAATATGCAATAAATTTTTAATTTTGTATTTGTCAATTTTATTATTATTCAGTTTTCAATCTTCGTGTAATTTTTTCAAGTACTGAATGAAGTAATGTCCGTACGAGAGAGTACGAACTCCGTCACCCAGAATAAACTTCTTGTTGTCACACGGATTCAATGCTAGCTTGTTTTGAGTTATCGTGTGCAAACTATGTTTCACACTAGTAATTCTTTTCATAGTTATTTTGGTAGTTTTTCTTCGTTTCACACAATTTAGGTAATCAGCATGCGTCAACGTATTCTTAACAACACGCCTACACACTCCTTTCGCGGTCTTTTTTCCCCCTTAGCACTCAGAATGCTGTACATCTTGGGACGTAAGCCTACGAAGCTTTGGATGGGCACTCCATCCTTCTCATCCTTCAGCTTACCCAAGACCTTCCGATTTTCATTGGAAAATAAGGGATGATCTTGATTATAACCCGAGAAATCGAATAACTCTTTGTTTTTCTGAAAGTCAACGTATACGTCCAAGGTTTCAATTGAATACGTCAGGCTATCAGTATCCGTGAAAAGTAGGGTTGCCATTTCTCCGTAGTAGTGAAACTGATATCTAGAGAAAAAAACTCAATTGATTTCACAAAGTTTATTTAAAAGGAATAAAAGGTATCTTACAAAATCAATTTGGATAAATCCAGTATAGCAAAACCAGTATAAATTGGACGGTTTAGAGTTAAGGATTTTTTAGCCATCTGTATACTAACAAGGTTCTTATGAAAAACAATGAATCTTTCAAAAGCAGGGGATGATGCTTTCTTGATAGCCATCTCAGGTGTTTGAAAGAGGTGGAAAATTATTCGATTGCGTAGATTTTCCATAGTTTTCCCTAAAAACATTTTTATTAAACATTTCTTGTTATTTGTTAATTAAAATTTTTTTATTAGTTTTTAATCATATATTAATAAGTACCAACCAATAACGCTGTTGTTCATTAGCTTGAAATAATCTTTCTCGAAGAAATTTACGGCATTCATTCGCTTCTCAGTATTAAAATTAATATACGGTTGAAGCCACGGGGTTTGTTCAAAAGTCAAAATACGATTAACTTGCTTAAGTTTTAAACAAAGCGATATGTAGTATTTTAAATTTCGATAGTGAATAACGTATTCACGTTTGTTGGTTAGATCAGTTAGAAGTTTGGGTAGCGTGTCCCTGACAGTCAAACCATTTTCTTTCATTATAAGCTTATAATACGCTGAAAACATATCCGTAGTTATTCGCTTTGATTCCGGTGCAAGAGGAAGGCAATTATGATCTTCATGAAGTACAATTGGGTGCTCCAAATCAACGGATAGTATGAATCCATATGGAGAGTCGTCTGGCAAATTTAATATTTGCTTCTCCGTATAATCTAAAAGATTTTCAGTTTTTACCCAGCTGAACCTTCTCGTAGGAAGATAATACTCCATAACTGTTCCTAAAGAAGTTGAGTATATGGTTAATTCGGTTACCATCAATTAATGTATTCACAATAAGATTTTATTACCATAGAGATTGTTGACATCCAAATAAACTATAAAGTTGGATGGTTTAGATTCGTCAAATGTCTCCGGGAGATACTTGTTGTTGGCTTCTGCGTGTCTATGAGCCACTATCGCTCTACCACCACGAATACCTCTCTCCCTATAATATTAACTCTATTAGAATATCTTTACACTATTTAATAGAACTCAGAAGAATATTACCTAGGAACAGATGGATATCCGGGTCTAAAATTAGATCAAGTTTAACCCTCGTCATGAGTAAGGCAGCCTCCCATGCAAAACCTATGGTATGGAGGCTTTAGAAACTCACTTTTGTACTGTTTTCAAAACTAAATTAATTACCGGGGCTAGTGAAGGCATGAGCACAGTCCAGTTGTGGTTCGAATACGGAGGCTAATTGAAGGCAATCGCAGGTTACGTATATATCGTGTAGTTCCCCTAGGAATAGATTGAATATTAAACGCCGAAATTATTAATTTAAAAATTGGTTAGAAGGTAACGTACCTAGGGTTTGAATGTTGAACTCATTCCAAACATTACGTGTATTTTCATATCTCTCCTTGGAACTATGTTCGTTCGTGAGAGTGTTGAAGAAATCCTCTTTGGAAGGTAGGGTACATTCATCGAATCGCTCCATATCAGACATGTAATTATACGGGTATGCAAGTTTGGTCAGCATGAGCTTAACCTTTTCAGGGGGGTATATTGCATTAAGAATGTGGAACTTCTCCACTCCACCTGCGGCTAAGTTAGAAACTAGAGTTTCCAATGAGGCTGGAAGAAATCTCATTGAGTCAACAAATCGTAGTCTCCCAATACTAAAACTGATGTAGGTTGCAGTATTAGAGGGGATACACGTGATTCTTTTGTCTTCTACGAGGGTGAGTCCTGCCAGAATAAGATGTGAATCATACCTATTTAATGTTTAATCGGTTAATTTCTAAGCATCAGTTCCATCAAAGACAGGTTAAAATAATCACCCGCTTAAATTATGGGCGATCACGGGATTTACGTATCCAACCTTTAGCTTCAGATTACAAGATTGATGTGCAGTACCACGAAAATTCCCTAAATTAGATTAGATATGTTACAACTATTAATAAACTTAAATTAGTATGAAATTCATACCACTGAAGTGACAATGATCGCGAACACCAGGATCCTCGGATGTTAAAATCTGTGTGCAAAGATAGCATCGTGTAGCCTTCTGATGCTCGGCTTCTTCCAGGGATGTTAAATTCATTGGTTCAAATTGATTTAAAGCCTCAGCAATAATCCCCTCCTCTATTAGAAGACTTTAAGGAAAATTTGTATTGCATCGATCCCTCTGTATGTCACCGGTGATTTGGGTTTACCTATTATTTTAGAAGGTATGAATGAGACGTTCTTATTGGCTTCTCGAGGGTGTACATTTTACCATCAGGTCCAACTACTACATAACTAAACCCGCATGCTATGTGCTTATCCAGTATTGTGGTTGAAGAATTATTCACATCCGGTTTGCAGGTATGAATAGGTTTCAAGATACTCTCGAAGTCGCAATAAATAACGTAGGCTTTCTGTAAGAAAGTGCGAAATTTAAAAAAATAGTCTAAAGAAATGTATTTAAATAATTACCTTCTGCATCCACTCATATTTTTCAAAGGTGAGGGTAGGTTTATTAAACGGCATTCTCACACGCTGTGGTTCGTGAACACTACTTTTTTTTAATATGCTCAGAGTAATTTCGCTTGGAATTGACTCCTGAAAAGGCGTGTAAGCAAAACCGACAGATACATCTAGACCCATTGTGTGTTGGTGAAACCACACAATAGTCTACTTAGGTTTTTAATCAAACAGAAATGATTTCGGCCATTTTTAGATATTAATAGGAGGTCTACATCCCGAGTTTCAATAACTCTGTTCTCGCTAACGTACCGAGGGAAAACACCACTTTCGTAGGCGTATACATTTATAGAGAGATAGTTCTTTCCTCAAATTTTTTAGTTGTAGTGGGTTTAATTCGAATGGGGAATGTAATACTCCGTTCTATTTAACCGGTACAAACTCCACATGATTTAGCGTCTAAATTTTATCTTATTAATCCTTTAAACATCTTCAAAACCGCTCGCCGAATATAGTCTCTCTTTTACGGCAAGAAATTCGATTTACGTGTCAGCAAATTCCTATGGGATGGGTTACGCTCCGCTATAATTAACCAGTTTTCTACGACAAGAAATTATTTTACGTCCTTTTTCACGGGTGTATCCCCCACCGTAGATTTCAGAATACGTCGTACAAAGTCATGTGTAAGATGGGACAGCTTACTCTCCGTTCTAATTAACCGGTAAAAACTCCACATGATTCACCGTCTAAATTTTATCTTATCAATCCCCGAAACATCTTCAAAACCGCTCGCCGAATATAGTCTCTCTTTTACGGCATGAAATTCGATTTACGTCCTTTCTCATGAGTGTTCTCCCCCGTAGAATTCACAACTCCTCATAGGGAGTCATGTATAAGGTGGGATAGTTCTCTCATTTATTACCTACTGAGCTCAGATTCAGAAATATCAGAAGAAAATAGTTTCTTCTGATAATATGAAAGGCAATGAACGACTTATAAGTCACCAAATTAGTCAATTCGCTTTTGGCTAAAGAAATATTGTCCACTAGCTGTTACCCGCGGCGTTGCTCGCGTATAATTAGAACTTCCATCACAATGATACAAAGAATGGGCAAATTTTACTGATGACCCAATTTTTTTAGCACCCTAGGAGCGAAGGCACTCGGCGTTGCCCGTCAGCCCGTCGGAACATTTTTTTATTACTTTTCACGCGGACATTATTCCATAAAGGAGGGTTTTTAAATTTCTGGCCGCCATTTTATAAGATGGCAACAAATCGAGCCCAAAAGAGCATTCAGCCCGTCTGTAGGTTAAAGAAAACCAGTGTACTAAATATTTGCGAAATCGGTTGAAACGTGTGGCCGTTGTTGCATAGAAAAGATTTTTTACATTTCTGGTCGCCATTTTTTAAGATGGCGTCGGATTGGAAAAACCTTTCATAGTACGCGCCTACTACTTATGAGTAACGTTCCTGCAAATTTTCAGCCTTCTAGGGCAAGCGGTTTGGGCTGGGCGTTGATTATCAGTCAGTCTGTCAGTCAGTCAGTCAGTCAGTCAGTCAGTCAGGACTTTGATTTATATAGATATAGATTGTATTTAGCTAATGAAATGCAAGGGTTGGTGAAGTTTACTTATCTTTGATCTTACATGATACTAGTCTTGTGTGAAGCCACTGAGTTTTCGCCATCTCAAGCTATTTTAAGACATATTATTTTTCTACCGAAAATCTTATATTATGTTCTGAATCACTTGTTATTTTAAGTGTTTTTCCAAAAAAATTCTGTTTGCCTAATATTTAAAAATATTACAATGGCAAATCAACTTGAAATTATCTACTGAGTGATTAAAGATAATGTTATTCGTTCGTTTAATTAAAATAGTTAAAACAGTTGGGCTGCGTTCAGTAGCACTCATCAGGAAAAACATCGATGTTTGGGAAAATAAAATCGGTGTTCTTTTGACGTCATGATGACGTTGCAGTTGTTGAACGGCACAATTTTGTGTAATCGATGCTTTTCTTACGGCAGAGGCTTAAATAATAAATCCGAACTATTTACAAAGATATTGTACTTCAATTTATCAATTAAATCAAAATTCTGTCAGAATCCTTTTTTTATCGAAATAATATATTGCTGTTTAGTATTATTATCCATAAGGATAATATTTGTCAATTCTTCATTATTTTAATTGTCGCGGCGCAAAATGACGAAATTTACGTCGTCCATTTTCATTTCAAAACATTAATTTTGACCACATTTACATTTTATAATCATTACCTCTCTAGGATACAGTCGTTTAATAACACAACATATTTAAATGATGGAATACATGCTATTACTTTTATGTTGCAACAAAGAGCAATCACATGGTTCATTAAAGTTTGAAAGAATATAAAAATTAGGCAATTTGTCATTAAGATTCTACTGACAATTATTAAACTAAGATATTTGACTGCAGGCATTTGGCAATTATCCGTTCAATAATTTGCTACAACTTTCTATAAAGCTATATTCGTTGAAGGGGGGATACGTCACAGTTGGGCCTGCCAATAAACGGAGCCGGTTTTCACCCTCCCTCAGTGCGGACCACTGAAGAAATCCATGTTAAATTTCCCGCACAATATGGCGGATAGGCGAGGACTGCCGAAAACCCGCCTCAAAAGCTCTCCTTTCCCCCCGAATTAAAATAGCTCAATACACTGAATATAATTTTCGGCTCAAAACTGGTAAGAACCCTGAATTAAAAGGAACCAATTTGACGAGTGTAATTTAAGAGTAATTCGTCGCAAAATTCGAACCTACAAATGCTTTTTCCAAATTGCTGTTACACTTTTGTAATCATGACAACTCTGTCAATGGACCATACTGCTTGTAGCTTTAATTTTCAAAATTTCAAATTTTCTGAACTAGAATATGAGACTAACTTTATAGACCAATTTATAACAAGAAGCGAGATGGAGAACGGCGACGAAAGTTACTGGTAAATATATGACTTTACTTTTTTTCGTGCAGATCAGTGATAAGCGCCATGCCTGCTCAAATGAACCACGAGCTTTATTTAGAGTTGGTCTTTTCAATTCTCTACTTAGGATTCCTCGTCTTTTTGTCTTTAAAAAAAGTGTAGCTAGGGAAAGCTAAAAAAGGGGAGACGAGAGAGACGATGAGAAAGGTAAAGAGGAGAGACGATGAAAGGGTAAAGAGGAGAAACGAGGGGAAAGCTAAAGAGAAGGGACGAAGGGAGAGCTAGAGAGGAGAGACGAGGGAAAAGCTGAAGAGGAGAGACGAGGGAAAAGCTGAAGAGGAGAGACGAGGGAAAAGCTAAATAGGTGGAACGAGGGGAAACATAAGAGGAGAGAAGAGGGGAAAGCTAAAGAGGAGAGACGAGGGAAAAGCTGAAGAGGAGAGACGAGGGAAAAGCTGAAGAGGAGAGACGAGGGAAAAGCTGAAGAGGAGAGACGAGGGGAAAAGCTGAAGAGGAGAGACGAGGGAAAAGCTGAAGAGGAGAGACGAGGGAAAAGCTAAAGAGGAGAGACGAGGGAAAAGCTAAAGAGGAGAGACGAGGGAAAAGCTAAATAGGTGGAACGAGGGGAAACCTAAGAGGAGAGAAGAGGGGAAAGCTAAAGAGGAAAGACGAGGGAAAATTAAAAAAATAATATAAAGGTCTAGTACGCTCGGATAGATAACAGGACTTGTGCGTGATCAACCTAACCTCGGCGCTGGTATGTACTGTATGCCGCCCTATGCAACTAAACTTTAACTGGTGGCTATGAGCAATTACCACAACGTCTCCACCTGATCTTCGGTGCCAGAGTTTACTGGAGAGATTTTACCTCTCCGAGTAACGATGACGTCTCGCAGGATTAACAAGTACGTGGCGATCGGCTAGGGTTACGAGAAACGTCTAGTCTCCCAATGGCCGAGCTTTTACCAAGGTTCAGGCAATTGAGACTTTTCTTATTGTGAATCAATCGCTTTATAAACACTAAATTTCCAAAAATTGTTAAAGAGGCTTACGTTGGAATTCAATGGTCAACAATAGCTATGTTTTAAATGATTTTAGAATACAGTTTCTCAAAACGATTAACCTTGAATTATGGTAAATATATGATGATTAAAATAATTACTATCAATTATATTTATTTAATTATTTAAGAAAACCCTCTTAATTGCGTCTCGAGATGGAGAGGTTATTTTTTGGTTTCCCAACTTGTTATCCTTACTACCCCTTAAGACAACGGACTCGACCCTGAACAAAACCGCATCGTTATTTCCATCGTTCTCTTTACAATGGACATATTTTTAATTAAAATTCTCCCGAGTTAAATCGACTAATAATTAATATTTAATTAGTAACAGAATCATTTCTCATATATCTCATAATTTTCAACATCATTCCTTTAATATTTATTTTAATTGAGTATTACGTAACTGTTGTGTTACTTTACTCTTAATTAAGACATTCAGAGTAGAACCCTTTTCGTACTAAGTTTTATTTGTCAAAGCCTAATGAGCTAAGTATATTTTTAATACAATTCGATTGGCAACATATTTGTGCTTTCTCAATATTCGAACTTATAAGTTACTTAGACAACCACTAACTTTATCGCTCAACCCAATACACCCGGAAGTTAAACTATTTTCTGAGTTTAAAATTAGTAATCACAATTAAATTAAGTATTTAAGTTTAATATAATTTTGCTAAAATACACTGAAAAAAAAGGTGCCTGAAGAGTGTTGCATTGTTATAAAATTATTTTTGCACTATTTTTACACCCTGACAAAGTGTTGAAATGGTATGAAAATAGCGCTATGTTGTAAAAGGGATTCTTAAACATCTTTCTATAAAAGGTGCTCAAATTACGCCTAAATGGATTAAAATAAAAACTTCGATTAGACCACTAAATGGTGCTAATTTAATAAAAATGAATAGGTGTAAAAGGTTTCTATTACACCATTTTTAAACCCCTATTTACAAAATACAAGATCCTATTTATAAAATATAAGTTCCTATTTATAAAATATAAAGTCCCAATTTACCAAATTTCAAACCCCTATTTATTTCATTTCAAATTTTCACTTAAACATTTCAAGTGCCTGTCTACCGAATTTCAACACCCTATTTACACCATTTTAAAGCCCTTATTTACACCATTCAAACTCTCTATTTACACCATTTCAGACCCTATTTACAACATTTAAAACCTCTTTTAACACCCACTTCAAGTCCCTCTTTACACCCATTTTGAACCTCTATATTCCCCATTTCTAACCCCAAATCATCTTATAAGAAGCCCCTATTTACCGCTATTCAAGCATATATTCTCTTGATTTCAAGTCCTTACTTACTCCCATTTCAAGCACCTATTTACCTCATTTCAAACCAAAATTTACACCTTTTCGAACCTCTATTTACATAACTTATAACCCCAATTCATCTCAAATGAAGCCCCTATTTACCAATTTTCAAGTCCCTATTTACCCCATTTCAAACCCCTATCTACAAAATTTCAAGCCCGTATTAACACCATTTCAAACCCCTATTTACACCCATTTGAAAGCCATAATTACACAATTTTAAACCCCTATTTACAACATTTCAAGCGCATATTTTCCGCATTTCAAACCTCTATTTACACCCATTTGAAAGCCCCTATTAACACCATTTCAAACCCCTATTAACACCATTTCAAACCCCTATCTACACCATTTCAAGCCCGTATTAACACCATTTCAAGCCCCTATTAACACCATTTCAAACCCCTATTTACACCCATTTGAAAGCCCCTATTAACACCATTTCAAACCCCTATTAACACCATTTCAAATCCCTATTAACACCATTTCAAACCCCTATTAACACCATTTCAAACCCCTATCTACACCATTTCAAGCCCATATTAACACCATTTCAAGCCCCTATTAACACCATTTCAAACCCCTATTTACACCCATTTGAAAGCCCCTATTAACACCATTTCAAACCCCTATTAACACCATTTCAAACCCCTATTTACACCCATTTGAAAACTATAATTACACAATTTTAAACCCCTATTTACAACATTTCAAGCGCATATTTTCCGCATTTCAAACCTTCAAAATAAGCTGTTAAGCTTGATTTCTAGAAACTTTGAAGTGTATGATGATTGTGATTCCGTGAAAACGAACCCGACTCGTTTTGACACGAGTTCTAACTAATGACGAAATGGAAATTAACGATTTATGCCGGATTTGCAAAGCGTGTTTACACGAAACTTGTAATCTCACTGAGAGGTCCATTTCATTTCCATTACTATAATCTACAAATGAGCGCGTTGTTCACCCCAAGAGAGACATATAGTCGTATTTTAAAGTATATCTTTCTCCATAAATTTAAAACATACGTTCCATAAGTATGACACTTCATATACTTCGTAGTGCTAGAGACTTACTGAGAGCTAGTTCGAGAACGACGCCAGAACTGACTTCACGCAGTTTTGCAGTCCATCTGCCTATTCAGTTCTTGCTAAGCCTTGGACAGTGCCTAACGAAGCGTCGCTTTACGGGAATCTATGACGTTTCACCTACGTCACATCATGACAAGCTCTCAGTAACCAGTGACAAATTTATGGAACATATCTTATGAACTTGTTTTCACTGTGTTGGTTAGAAATGAGCTTCATTTCAGGAAGTAAAGCCCCCATTCTCAGGGCAATATCCCCCGGCCATTTTCCCACTATCCTAGAAACACCTCACCCACAACGGAGGCGTTTAAATATGAACTATGAATTCAATTTATGAAACATTGTTTCATACGGACTAAGGAAGAATTAGCATTAAACACCAAGTTTAGTTATACAGAAAAATATTTATTAACAATTTTGTTTCAAAAATTATTTAGTTATCGAGCATACGGCCGTGCACACTCAAACATTTTATTAGCCGTTTGCGAAACGACAGGCATAGGGTTTGACAATAGTTTGGCGGCAGCAAATTGTAAGCGGTTTGGACCATCAGCAGTAGGTCTACGTTATTATTTGGAACTCTTTTCTCCATGAGTTGAACTACTGCTGACCAAAGGTTCTCAACCGGGTTCAAATCGCGGGACTTGGCAGGCCAGTTTAACGTCTGTATTCCTTCACCGTTCAAGAAGGCTGTTAGGACCCTGGCAGTGTGCGCTGGACAGTTGTCTTGCATGAAATTGAGACTGAAAGCCAAAAATTTTTATAAAACATCATGGTCCTTCGGGGAAAACAGTAAATTAATAATACTCTGCTGCATGTTCCAATTCGTAAATTGCGGCTGCCGATGGAATCATGGCTTCCCACAAAACGTTTATGTAAGCGTTACGGGTCAACCTGCCCTGGATATGGTGGAAGATTCCGGCTTGATTGTTTCCCAAGCAACACCACATATTGACGCTGAAGCGGCCACTCGTCTTAGTCTCTTCGATATTCCGCTGTTGCGCTCTTTGGGAGCGCCTTCTGGATACCCACAAAGTTGGCGCGGAAGAAGAGCTCTGGAAGGCCTCAAATGGATATCTCAAAGTGAGCGTTTAAATGCTTATTGAACAACAACTACTATATAATAGTTTTTCGTCAGAAAAGAGAATATACTTCTCCAAAGTTTCTCTTGGCCAAGTCAACAACTCTCGACAAAACTCCATTCGCTCTCGTCTGTGCATTGCCGTTAACATTGGTTTACATAAATAGCGTCGTCATCTCACACCATGTTTCTTGAGGTTTCGAAACAGGGTTGGAACCGACAGACTGCTACCGGTGATGTCTTCCCACATATGTCCCATATTTCGCAATGAAAGCTTCGGCCTGCGAAGAGCCTCTCTTGCCAGTCTTCGTCCCTGGACATCATTTAATGCCGGTGGTCTACCTTCTCGTGGTAAATCCTTCACAACGAGAATTAACAGAAAGATTATTGGCTATTTACAACGAAAATACTAATTGAACCACGATGAAATAAACCCATTAAAACCGTGAAACTAATTTACACAAATATACCATACCATGACACGGCAATTTAAATTAATCGGTTAGCCGAAAACCAGTTGTTTTCGGCAAGTTGGCATCCGTACGATACACAAAAGGCCGAGGCTTAGCAATCCTAAACGTCAGTAGCTCGCGGCCATCTTTCATGTTTTCAAGGTTTCGTCTAGTTTCGGAGGGAGGTGCAATATTCATACCACTTTTCATGGACAAATAAGGTCTAGATTTTTTAGTAGAGGCGAAGCTACGAGTCTCTACTTTTTCTGCAATACACTTCCGTGGTCTTAGCATAGGAATAAGAGAATGGAAAAATTTCATTCTACGCGGGAAATGCAATATATTGTAGAATTCTATGTGTAATTACAAAACTTTTAAACGTTCGGAAAAGGATATTCGTCTAATATAATCGAGTAATCAAATTTTTGAGTCCTCATTTTGAAAAAATTGCCCTGCTAGGTCTGTTTTGAAAACAATTAATCGTTTTAAATCGAATATACGTCTGGTTAAACCGAGTAATCGATTTTTCGAGTACTCGTTTGGTAAAAAACGAGTACTTGAACTAGATTTTTTGAGAAACGAGTAATATTCGTTTGACCGAGTACTCGATTCGGATTTCGAATAGGAGATTTACTATTCGATTCGTATTCGATTCGGTTTGAAAAACCACTATTCGCACAGCCCTAAAAATTGTTAATAAATATTTTTCTGTATAACTAAACTTAGTGTTTAGTGCTAATTCTTCCTTAGTCCGTATGAAACAATGTTTCATAAAATGAATTGATAGTTCATATTAGTGATGCCACGAATATTCGGCCTATTCGGCCATTTTTGTCGTATTCGGTATTCGGCCGAATATTACGAAATATTCGGCCGAATCTCCAATCATGAATGAAAAAAACGGAAAAATTACTCAAAAGTTATTTATTTCAATAACAATTTTTAGTTTAATATTTATAATCTACCAGTGCTAAGTTGTGATGAATAAAAAAAGCATACTCGCAAATGAACCAAAAACCTAAAGACGCTATAGACGGGTCCTATAGTGTTAAAGAGAGCGCGTTGAAAAATCGTAACTTCCCCCTTTTCATTCCCTCCTTCCCGAGTTTATCACCAACGTTGAAAGCTTCCGCGCAGGCGCGCTGTAGCAGAGGCGGTAGAGAGCGGATCTTAACCAGTCTGGGAAATAAGGATATTTTTTAAACTAGTCCTTGGGACCAGTGACCCCCTGGAGTCCGAAATAATAAAGTGGTCTCCGGAGTGGTCCCAGCCTTTGTTCTCTTATAGATTTGCAATTAATAAACTGGTCCCGAGGACCACTAACCCCATGCACTTCTCGAATTAAAAAACTAGTCCAGGCAATTAATAAACTGGTTTTGGACCAGAGGAAGTGCGCTGCTATTTCCCAGACTGTCTTTATTGGATGTAAAATGTCGTCTGCTTTACAGTATATTCGCTATGCTTGGAATACTGTATTAAAAATTCGTAAATTCTTAGTAAGAATTTCTTACTTCAAAAAAGAGAAATAATTCTATATCTAGGTAAATAAGTTTGTAGTAGTAGTTATCCTCTTGACTCGGAGTGGTAATATTTTGGTTTTTCCAACTTGTCTTTAAAACAATCGTGGCTGGTTTCTGATCTATTTTCGGTGACCTTCGACCTCTTAGGCCTATTTCGCTTTCGAAAGTTGAGGATGACTAGGTGCAAAGGGAGTATAGGGGAGGAGTGGAAAGAGGGGTAAATCTTGTTGCTTTTTTCTACCGCACATCTTCAATGCGCAGTACCGAGGCATTTCTGTTTGAGGCATTAAAGGGAGCCATCGGAGGGTTTGCATTTCCCTCCCGCGGATTTCCGAGCCCTCTTCTAGCTACGAGGGGAGTGAATAAAAGTATCCCCCCATGGCCACCTAGAACCAGGCCTCTCCCACAGAAAACTGAAACAAAGTTGGACGTGCAGATTCAGCGCCACGAAAGTGCAGCGTCGAAATTTGAAACGAATAGGCAGACTGGCTAGCATACCCTCCGGTGACTCCCTTTAAATGGTATCGTTGGTGGCGCGACTGAGCCGGAAATCCCTCGTACCACTAGTATAATTTAGGGGCAACATTGTAATTTAGCCTTGTGGAGCGGGGGAGCTTCCACTCCTCCCCTATACTCTCTTTGCTAGGTGCGCGTGCACGAATCTCCCATAGAGTGCTGTCAGAAGCGCCGGTGTGACGTCACCCATGCTGTTTTCCCATAAAGAAAAAACGGTAACTGTCATGGCCGCCCATTGCTAAAGGCAGACTCGTAACGTTTAACCTTGGATCTGACGTCACAACTGACAGCACTCTATTGTACAGGCCGAAACCTGCCCCTATATCCTCCTAGCTCTACCTGACATATCTCAAAACGTTTTTTCTTTAAATTAATCTTATCATCAATATTTGTTCTATAGGGAGGGTAAAAAATATAATAAATTAATTTTTATCTAGTCTGCTACTTTTTTTGGCCTATTGACGCTTTTAGGTCTATAACACCATGGATTTATAAAAAACTATTTTATAAATACATGATAACACTAGGCGCGTTTTCTTCCATGTGGGCGCTAGAGAAATTAAAGTCTTCAAAAAGTCGGCGCGTTTTAGTCCGGGACGGTTCAACTTTTAGTCGACAAAAATCAAGCTGATTTTCCTGCAATTTCTCGTGAGTTCGAATATTTATTAACGTTATCGTTTCGATAATTTTGTTGTAGTCGATATTCATTAGGCGAATACATTCTTAAATTAATTATTAAGGTTAGTTTGAATAAATGTTAAGCCTGCTGCGTCGTCACTGGCATCACCAGCAAATTTGGCCTCTCCCTTACGAGATTCTGAACTATTCTGATCCACAGAACCCCCGTTGGGATCTTTTAATATGCCCAAGTACCGCCGGAGTACTGGCCAGGCTAGAGTATAGACGACATAGAAGAATCCGTGCGTTAAATTAGGGGGTGTTATGTCTCCCATTTTAAATGAGGTAGCTAGGTAGCTATACTAGAGAGGAGTGTAGGTGATTATTTTTCAAGTGGTACGCTAAACGTAAAACCCCCTTTCGTTTCCCCATTGGGATTGGGTCCAGGGAACTGAGGAACTTATTACCACAAAGATTTTTAGTCCGCTAAAATTTCACGTTTATCAATTAAAATTAGATTTTGGTTTAATGTTGATCAAGTAACTAACATTTAAAATTAAATTTTGTGTGAATTGTTTCAATGGGTTGCAGGAAAGTGCTCATGCAAATCCGTGCCTCTAGCAGTCCCAGGGGTTACCCCCCCCCCATTTCACCCAATTTAAAACACCCAATTCCAATTTACCCAAACCACATTCAACCCAATTCCCAGTTCTCCTATTCCAATTAACCCAATATTGCATACCCAAAAAGACTCAAATAGAGTAGAATTTGATGGTTTAATTTATTTATTTTTTCATTCCATAAGGGATACACTTACTTGAATTTTATAACCGCTCCAAAGAGGAAGAGACGTCCTCCTAACCAAACCAAACCAAACCTAACATAACATAACAGTAATGTTTTGGAAAAGGCATATTATTTGGGAAGTCAATGAACCTAAATATCAATATTTTGGAAAAGGCGTAACATTGTTAAATGATTTATAAAATATTACTAACCTAACCTAACCTATCCTAACATAACAGTAATGTTTTGGAAAAGGCATATTATTTGGGAAGTCAATGAACCTAAATATCAATATTTTGGAAAAGGCGTAACATTGTTAAATGATTTATAAAATATTACTAACCTAACCTAACCTATCCTAACATAACAGTAATGTTTTGGAAAAGGCATATTATTTGGGAAGTCAATGAACCTAAATATCAATATTTTGGAAAAGGCGTAACATTGTTAAATGATTTATAAAATATTACTAACCTAACCTAACCTATCCTAACATAACAGTAATGTTTTGGAAAAGGCATATTATTTGAGAAGTCAATGAAGCTAAACATCAATATTTTGGAAAAGGCGTACCATTGTTAAATGATTTATAAAATATTACTAACCTAACCTAACCTATCCTAACATAACAGTAATGTTTTGGAAAAGGCATATTATTTGGGAAGTCAATGAACCTAAATATCAATATTTTGGAAAAGGCGTACCATAGTTTAATGATTTATAAAATATTACTAACCTAACCTAACCTAACCTAACCTAACATAACAGTAATGTTTTGGAAAAGGCATATTGTTTGGGAAGTCAATGAACCTAAATATCAATATTTTGGAAAAGGCGCAACATTGTTAAATGATTTATAAAATATTACTTTTTTTAATGGAAAATACGAATTAATTAAACGGGTATGTTTTTGTGCCAACTTCTGTTTTTTCGCCTTTTGTGGCAAACGGGAATTGGGAGAAATACGTTTGGGTGAATCAGGAATATATGATTTGGGTTAAATTCTTCTGATTGGGACAAATGAGATTGGGTGATATGGGGGGACACCGTCCCGGGTTATATGAATGATGAATGCAGTTGTTGAAAAGTCTTTCACGGTCATACATTCGTATCAGATTGAATGTGTTTCGTTGGTGGGGTTATATGGGAGGTAAAATCTAGCTATGTGCCTACATTCGTATTTTGGACTGGGAAACATTGACCATGGGAACTGAATTGATTGGGGTGGGGGTATTACGTGGGAATTGTGATTATGTCTAGGTTTCCTGTAACATTTTAACTTAAGTTGCAAGGTCGTTTATGTTAGTTTATACGGTTTTGTGTCTGTGGCAAAAACAACCTGATTTATCGACTCGAAAAGACCAAATTTAAGATTATTAGATGATTGAGGAATTTCATTAACCTAAATTTAAAAATACTTGTCAAAATTAAGTTTAGTTTTATATGAATTTGAATTTTATGTTTGAACTATAACCTGGAAGGAATATTGTACGTCTTTAAAGCAGCTATCCCTAAACCAAAAACTCAATTAGAAAGTGTTTAAGATGGATTAAAGCCTGTGGGAGAGTAGAGTTAACACCCGATAACATTAAAAAATATCATTCTTTCCCCTAATCTCTTACTTTTTACAACGCCGCCGCCCTACATATAAGCGGCGTTGCTTCTAACATAGCCCACTTGATCACGCTAGCTGCACGCGCTCTAGATTCTAGAAGCCCCCTCAATCGACCCTAAGAATGAGAATAACATAGGTTCGGTCCAAAATTCAAACCTGTCTGGTTTTAACATGGGCGTCTATGGAAGGGGACCAGTTTTATCAACCTTTTTGGCCCAAATAGTGCATCCACTGGTTCAAATCTCTTGAATTTTTAATGAGACGTGTATTGAAAGGTTTCATATTATCCTGTAAAATTTAAAGTGTTCAGCTATAATAGTTTTTTTTATAAAAAATAAAAATCATCACATAGTAGAGAAATAAATCCTTCAAAAAACTAGGTGCGGTTTGTATTTTTAAAAATGCGATTCTTTGATCACTGAAACTCGGATGTTTGAAGCTACGATTGTATTTATATTTTTTTGCACCGGACGCGTGTATCATCACAGCGAGTTAAGGCAAAGCCCTTGGCACTGCTATATATATATATATATAATTAGTTTTTTAATGTTAATTATTGTTTGCGCTCATTATAATGGTGTGCAATGAATAGAGGAAGGCGTAAGCTTTCTTTCGGTATATGATTTATTAAGTTTGGAAGAGCATAGGCTATTCTTCAATTTAGCCCAATAAATACATAGTTTTATTTCATCCAAGGTTGGAAGATGGAGGGTAATACAATCGTTGAAATTCTAGAAGATACCTGCAGGTTCGTTAGAAACTTTAGCAATTTATTTCTTAGACTCTTAATTCTTGATTTAACAAATTTAGCAGTGTGGTCCAAAAAAAGCATGAACAAATGCAGTTAGAAATTAAAAGCTTACAAGAAAAAATCTTTAGTCTTGAATCCGCTAACGATGAGTCACAGGCAAAAGTGGAATTCTTGAAGAATAAAGTTTTGCAATTGGAGAAAGAGGCACAAATAAAATCCACGAAGATTTCCATGGACCTGCGAGATGAGTTGGAGTTTTCCAATAAGAAAGCTGAAGAATTTGAGACTACACTAGAGATTTATAAGAAGAAGCTAATTGATCAATCCGATCTGAAAAGACACGTAAAAAAACAGGAAGAGATGATCTCTGGATACATTCAAAAGAACATGCAATTGGAAGCGGTAAGATCCTTAATATTTTATTTTGGCCAATTTTCACCTACTTTGATTAGATTAGAGTAAAAATTAATTGACCTGACTATTTTAGGAAGTGGGCAAAACTGCCCAATTAATGAACCAGGTGGGATTATCGCGTAAAAATGATGCCCAGGAGTTAAGTAAACGGTTATTTGAAGAGACCAGAAAAGCGGATCATTTTGAGTTCGAATGTAAAAGCATGGGGGAAATATTAAATGCTGTTCAGAAAGAAAATAATGTAACAGTTTTTAAACTCTCCAATTATATTCCCCAACTAATTTTAATTAATTACAGAGATTAATTGGCGATAAAAGAGCCTTGAAGGAGAAAATCGAGGATTTGAAATGCTATATAGCTCAAATACAAAATGAAAAAATCATTAAAGGAAATGGGCAAATGAGAGCGGAGGGTTCCATTTCGGATCTCGACCTAATTGATCCAAAAATCAAAGAAAAAATAATCCGGCTAGAACAGGAAAATAATTCACTTAAAGCTCTTTTAGACGAAAAAAAACTGGCCGGTGGCGATTCTTCGAATCAAATGGATTCCCATTCTTCACCAACAGTAAGTGAATTATTTTAATTAATTTTTTAAGGGGGCTTAATCAATTTAATTCGGCGTTTCTACAAAATCATTTGAGACTGAATTAAACTAGCTTAGTTCCGTCGAAGATGCTAATTGCATCTTCGAATAATAATAGTAACTTCGCTTTATTTAGTCTAAGCTTGCATCCAACTTCAACAGAATTTTTCCCGCCAAATTATTAGTTTCGTTGTTTAGAAATGAGGCGCAATCCAACCTCTTCTTAGATATATATTCATTCAGAAACTCCTTAACATTTATTAGAAAAAAAAAACCGATTAATGCCCTTGAAAATCCTATTGTACTTACACTTGATCTTTCTAAAAATGATCCCTATGCTTTTGTTTTGGCTTATCGTCGCAATTTTTTCTTTATTTTCAGTTTAATATACAATAGATTCTATTTTTATCACTCGACAATTTGTTCTTTGCTAAAAGTTTCTTATGGTTATGGGATTAGTTTTTGCAATTACAAAATGTTGTTTTACAAATTGTCGAGCACGTGGTAACTATATAGGCTGAAACTGTCAGCCTTTTGTAATCATGCTTGGAGGATAGGTGGTATTTACCTCTTTCTAAGTTTAGGGGCTTATAGTTTCAGTCTTGGTTTTAGTTTAGGTGTAGTGGTGAAGGTGAAAGAGGTATTAAGATTTACACAATGGCCTTTTTGAGATATGGATGATATATGAACCATTTGGTGACACACACTCTTCATAGATGTTTTCTGTGAATTATTTTTATAATACTTTTATTTCACTCCTTTAATTGTGTGTAAGCCTCTTTTGCTTTCATTTACTTTTTATTCTTCAACTCATTCTCAATGGATTCCGTTTTTTTCTTGTTCTGGTTTCGTGTGCAGAGTACTAGTTCAACTGTTGGTTCAGGGTATTTGGAAGAACTTAGCGTCCGAGATGATCTGATGGGTTTGGCCATTGGAGCTCATGGTGCGAATATTCAAAATGCCAGAGACTTGGAGGGGATTTCTGGCATTGATTTGGACGAGACCACTTGCTCGTTCTATTCTTGCATTCCTGGAGAGGTACATTTGACGTTTGGCCTACTATTTTTTCGTTGGGCACACTATGTTTTTTCGCACCGTACAGTCCGATTTTTCGCACTTGTTTTAAAGGCGTTTTATCTCCATTATTTGACGTTTATTTCACTTTTAGCCACATTTTTGTTACAGAGTTCCATCTCCAAGGATGATGACCTTTTTGATGATGACGTTTTTGATGATGATGAGAGATTAACGGACCAAAATGAAAAATTGCGTGCTCTTTTAGTGGATAAGGAATCCCTAGTGACTGAGTTAGAATCCCGTATATCTGATTTGGAAACGGTTATTGGAATTTTAAATGAACGGATCATGGAGAAAGAAAATCAGGCGGCTATCAGCCTTGGTGCTGCACCTTCTTCATCAACAGTAAGTGAATTATTTTAATTAATTTTTTAAGGGGGCTTATTTAATTTATTTTATGCTTAATTATTAAATTCAAATTGGAGGAATGAAACACAAAATATACATGGAGAATTGATTTATCAAATACGGAAAGATAGGCTTGATCCCGGGGTAGGTTTGGAGGACCGGGGTAGATTAGCGTTTCAACAAAATCATTTGAGACTAGGCCTAGCTTCGACGTAACAAAAAGGGAGTAGGCAATCCTCAGGGTCGGGACGTACAAGGGGGGTTGATTCATTCACTGTTAAAGGTAATTCGATCATTGAGGGGGTAATCACTAAAACTTTCTCTTCTTCTCTTAAGGGTTACTTGTGTGTAATCATTTTAGCATTGTTAAGGGTAGCGCGCAGAGGGGCTACTCACTCAAAATTTCTCTTAATGTCGCACTATTACAATATTGAACTAAGGCTTACGGGTAATCATTTTAGCACATTTTAAAGTAGCGCTTCGAGGGGCTTTTCACAAAAATTTTATGTACGCCTGTTAAGTACGGAACGATGTGGCTACTTACGAGCCTAGCTATTGGGTCGTCTTGTTTCGACTTACATCGTTTTAAGTGTTCATTTTACTTTCCCTTTAATTTCAGGGAGAGCAAGCTGCAAAAAGGCGGAAAAACACCCCGGGCAAAAACACACCGCGAAGAAGTAAGTAAAGATAAGTAAAACTCGCTTTCTTGTTAGACGATTCGTTTACAATTAAAAACCAATTTTTTATTTCGAAAAACAGGGCCTGTGGACATCGGTAAGATCGTAAACTAATCTAACCTAACTTCTTAACGTTAACTAAACGCTTCTTTATTTACAATTCAAAACCAATTGATTTCGGAAAACAGCAAAGATCTTAGTGCCTTTGTTCCGAGGTAAGATCGTAAACAGGGTTCGTACACGATCTGGAAATCCTGGAAAAGTCTGGGAAATTTAAAATTGACCTACAAGGTCATGGAAAAGTCTGGGAAATTTAAAATTGACCTACAAGGTCATGGAAAAGTCTGGGAAATTTAAAATTGACCTACAAGGTCATGGAAAAGTCTGGGAAATTTAAAATTGACCTACAAGGTCATGGAAAAGTCTGGGAAATTTAAAATTGACCTACAAGGTCATGGAAAAGTCGGGGAAATTTAAAATTGACCTACAAGGTCATGGAAAAGTCGGGGAAAAATATATTTAAGGGGAATTTAAAGTCTGGATAACAGTACAAAAGTGACAAGAAAATGTGTTGTCCGAGATTTGACCAGAGCCCCAAATTTGCGGAGCGAGCTCCGGTTATTTATGATTTACTAAAACTTAAATTTAAACGAAATAATTGGCTAATTTTTATAACAATAACTAGTGCAAAAATGATTCGACTGAATTTACATTGGTTTTCATATATGTTCGCCATGTACGTTAGGGAAATTTGTGGGATTTAGTCAGGGAAAAGCTGGTGAAGTCGGGGAATTTCATTCCAAAAATTTTGTACGAACCCTGGTAAACTAATCTAACTTAACTTCTTGACGTTAACTAAATGCTTCTTTATCGTTATATAAAGAATACAAACGCATTTTGGTCATCAGGGCGACCCCTGGAAACAACAAATCAGATGTGCAATATAGAGTCCCTCCTTCTTATGAGGAGAAACTGGTGAGTTCTGGCGTTAAACTGTAGTTTAAAGGCCGAGTTCCAGCGAAAAAGGACTCTAGCTAACTGAGCATCGAAACGAACAATTTTATCAGATTTTGCGAGCGAAAGTTGTGAGGGTTCTAGCTGAATAAAAGCCGTGCAGGGCGGCCTCTAGCAAACTGAAGAAAAACAATTGAAAGCGGTTTAAATTATTCCTTGCAAATATTTGAATTCCTCTGAAGGAAACTCTCTTTTGTTTATCTTCAATTCGCTAGAACCGCACGGTTTTCAGTTAAATTTAGCTCCGTTGTTAGTCTCGATGCTTGCTTTTCAGTTCGGAACCCTTTCCGCCCGAACTAGTCCCTTAAAGGCAGAGTTCCAGCAAAATGGGTAAACTAATATTAAATAATAGAATGTTGGAGGGATGCAAAAATTCGAAACGACCAAAAAAAAAAAGATTGCCGATATCCAGTTCTCTAGAAGAGCGAATTTTGTTCGAAAATGGACATGTTCTTTTGTCTCAACTAGGAGGATGGAGGTGTTTTCACCTCTATCCTCCTAGGTCTCGATGTTCGATGTTCAGTTTGCTTGCGTTTGGAACTCGGCCTTGAATAGTCATTTTACCTCTTCAATGAAAGAGGGATTAAGTTTTGGTTTTTATTATAGCTCTCTATGCCAGATGTTGTCAGACATCGTAAGTTTATATTTAAAGCGGGGATTTTATCGAAATTTCTAATATTTGATCTTTATTTTGCAGTGGAAGAGTTTGCCGGTAAACCGCTAACAACTGATCTAACTGAGGAAAATTTCACCTTTGAGAAAAAAAAATTTACCGACCACGACAACGAAGAGGTTCGTCACGCGACCCCGTATCGTAAAAAAAGTGGTAGGTGCTAATTGGTGCGAACTTAAGTAGCTGGTACCATTGGAAAGAGACTAATTTGACCTATCACACCCTGAAGACATTTATCGAATTAAAGCGAGAATATTCCTGAATTTTTTAAATTAATTCTTCTAATACCTTTCGTTATAAGGATGTTGAAGTAATTTGTTTTATTTCACCATAGGATGTTGATGACATACTTCCAAGTGGAAATTCTGATCAATACGAATTTCAACCTACCGTGCCCGGAAGTGGCTATAATTTTTGAAAATTTTGCTATAATTTTACGTTAATTAAGTGCCTCAAATGATTCATGTTGTTTTTATCTTCCCACTTTGGTTCTCATAAGTTTTAAATTAATATTTGTAACTCTTAATTTTAATAAATGATAGATTTTTTCACATGATATTTATGGTTTATTAAATTTGACTTTTTGGAAAAATTAGCCTTATTCCTGATCAGCGCCACTAGGTGTAGCGGCGAATTTTCGAACTATTAAATGACCATAGCCAATGAGATGGCGCCAGAAACGGAAATTTTTTTTTTACATTTCTGCTTGCTTGTTTTTACGAGTTAGCGGGGAAAAATCGTCGGTAAACGAGTTTTACGTGTAATTATTTAGTCCTAGAAGAGAAAACATCTTTGAAATGTCTGCTTTAAGGTATTTTTCACGATTAAAAACGATTTCAAATGATTGAAAATAAACTTTCGCCTTTAAAAACAGGAAAAAAGCAAGTTAACACGTTAAGCCTTGGCTCAATATTGACAGTTGAGTTGTCACGAAGGTTCGAGTCTGCCGGCACAGGGCGAGGCGAGTCTTCGGGCCGCACAGACCGCTCTTGGTCTTGGACACAGAAGAGAACCTGTTGTTTTTTGTCGAAAGCAGGAACGTTAAAAGCCTTTGTTACGATAGTTTACTCTTAGTTGTAGGGAGTTTGTTTGATTTTCGTTTTGTCGGGAAGTTCGTGAGTTTTTAATTTTAATCTATACGTTCGGTAATCAACAAGAGGAACAAATGCAAGCCGCCGAACCGGCGGATGAAATCCTACGAGTTTTTCCAGAGAATTTATAATAGGGAGTGGAAGCTGAGGAATGTAGGGACTTGGCAATTCAGGCTTAACTCCGCCCCCAGCGCCATTATGGTATGTTTTTTAACAGAATGAAAGCTATATAAGCCCCTCCTCCTGGTATGTTTTTTAGCACTAGTGGAAGGTAGCCTGACGTTGCATGACGTAGTACTGCCAAGTCCCTATTATGTAGCTCAATATGATTTTTAGTGGCCCCTCCCTCTATGGTGGGACTAGAATGTTGCGGGAGGGTCTATAGGGGAGATGAAATTTTAAAATTTGGCGCGCAACAGTTCAGGACCGATGCGGGTCCGCCACGCGCGTATTATCTCCCGGCGTGTGTTTCATTAGGCGGCCCCCGAGGTTCGAAGTCTTGACCCATCCATCCAAGGCTGATGATGATTACCTCTAGCGAATCCGAGTATTTCCATTGGTTTCAAATAATTTGGAATTTTTCTTAGATATATTGAAATTTCTCACTAAATCACACAAATTCGTCAGTTCATAATTAGGGTAAAATTGGTTTTATCGTTCGCTGATTGCTTTTTGATTAGTGATAGTTATTTAACCTTACAATTAGAAGTGGTTATTTTCCTGGATTTTGGAGATATTCGACTTGCAAGTTTATTACTTTTAACTGAAAATCTAAGATCTCCTAAAACTCACGAAAAACTTAACATTATCGTAATGGAATTTAAATAAACGTTAATTAACTTTATTTGCATTGCTAGCCATTCGACGTCGCCTTTAATTGAAATTTAGTCATTTGTAAACGTCTTCAACAACATTTTAGTAGTTTAACCACACTTTGATCCATTTCCTTAGTCATTTAAGGTTACTTTCAATCGAAATTTTTAATTTTATAACAGGTTGATCCGTATTTTATTAATTTAACAACACTTTCGCCCACGTTTTGATTTTAGTCATTGAACTTCGTTCTCAATTGTGTTTTAGACATTTATTAACAAAATTCTGGACTTGCAAGTTTATTGCTTTTATCCGAAAAATCTAAGATCTCCGCGACACACTTTCTAGAAACGAAGGTAAACTTAACAATATCGTAAATGGAATTTGATTTTTAGTCTCTTAACAGTAATACCAATTACACTTAAGTTATTCAACATCGCTTTCAAGTGTATTTTAACTGGAAAACCTAACTTTTATTTGCATTGCTAATCATTTCATGTCACTTTTAATTGAAATTTGGCCATTTGATAAAGTTTTTAAGAACATTTTTGTAGATTAACAACACTTTGATCCATTTTCTGAGTCGTTTTCGATTAATTTCAATCGATTTGTTTTCATTTCACATCGGGTTTATCCACACTTTAGTAATTTAAAAACATTTCCGCCCACTTTATAGTCATTTAACTTCGTTCCCAATTGTGTTTCAGTCATAACTTAAAATCATTTTTGCACTTTCCATCTTCAGAACTTATGAGTATACAATATGAGTTCGGTGTGAAAATAGGAAACATTTGAGCATAAATAGGAAACGTTTGAACAAAAGTAGGAATCGTTTCAACAATAGTATAAAAAGTTTAAACGGAAATTAGAGACGTTTGAACAGAAATTAGGAGAAAAGTTTGAACTAAAACAAGAAACGGCAAACATTTCAAACATTTCCAATTTATGGTGGGAAATGTGTGAGCAAATGAAGCTTATTAAACCCTTTAAAGTTTAATGTGTATCAGATAATTGCGGAAATAATTGTGGGGGAAACACTAAGAGTAATATTAAAGTAGTGAAATTAGTTAAAATCACCATAATCAAAATATATCACGATTTTGAAATAAAATGGAAATTAAAACTCCCACCTTTCTGAAAAGTCGAACTTTCGATCTGATAAAAGTACCGATTTTGAAATAAAATTTGGTCTATTTCACATACTTTCCGGGAAAATGAACAACAAATGTTTGAACGTTCTAATTTGATAGTGAATAGAAAATATGGCAACCACATTTCTAAACGCAAACATTGTGTGTGCAAATGAAGCTTATTAAACTCTTTAAAGTTTAATGTGTATCAGATAATTGCGAAAATAATTGTTGGGGAAACACTAAGATCATAGTTCATACCGTATCTCCCAAATAGTGGAAAATATTTATTTAGTCATAGCCCCTCGTTCGTGCCCAAAGATGGAGAAATTTCATATGGTCATTTTATCACGCAAAGAGTATAAAACCCCGGTGTGCACTTGAAATAATCATTATCTATTCCTGACTCTGGACGACTTTCCGATTGTTCCCTAACATCTATTAGTTCTGTCTTTGAGAGAAAAACGACCACGAGGAAAAATGGACACCACCTCTCATGTAAGTACCTGGTTGTATATATTTCTAAGTTCTAGTTATCATCCCCTGAGGTTTCACTATTCTTTACTATTAAATTTGTATGATTTACATGAATATAATACGATTATATCATATAAATGTGAGGATATGAGGGGTGAATAAAATTCAAGATTAGTATAGACATACATAGTAATAACAAATAATTATAATATTCTTATAGTATCATCCAAGAACAAATTTACGAAGCCGCGAGGAGATGATTGGTCGTGTTGTGGTTAAGAGGTGCGTAAAGTTTCTATATCCCGAGTATAACTAATTTTAAGTTAGAGTTTATAAGAACAGACAGCATAAGGTGGTGAATTTGTTATGATATAATTGCATATAAAGTAATAATACTTCACATTTTCTAACATAAATTTCCGTTTATTTGTATTACCAGAATTCGAAATGGACTCCCCGTTATGGATGTTCTCCGCCCGGAGATTTACTTCGACACCTTGGAAGTAATCCCGGGCGGTGAACTTGAAGGTGTGATGGTGGAACCGAGGGGTACGGACCACACGATTGGATATCTGTTCGGGAACCGGGAACTGGACGGTGACGTCGTTGGAAGTAAGCGGAGGAGGAGGAGTGGGGAGGAGGATGAGTCCATCGTCAAGTGGTGTAGAGGGGAGGATGGATATGCCTTCCCTCCAGCACTTCAACCATCCAAATGGGAGGTGTTCGTAAGGGGCCGTGGGTGGGTGATAAACCCTCTATTCGAATGCTTCAAAAAATAATGTTAAATTAATTAAAAGTAAATGTATATATTTTTAAAGTATATAAATAATAAAAGTAGATTTTGAAATTATAACTCCGAACTTTCTGAAAAGTCGAACTTTCGATCTGATAAAAGTACCGATTTTGAGATAAAATTTGGTTTCTTTCACATACTTTCCGGGAAAATGAACAACAAATGTTTGAACGTTCTAATTTGATAGTGAATAGAAAATATGGCAACCACATTTCTAAACGCAAACATTTCAAACGGGGAAAAATGTATTTCCAATTTATGGTGGGAAATGTGTGAGCAAATGAAGCTTATTAAACCCTTTAAAGTTTAATGTGTATCAGATAATTGCGGAAATAATTGTTGGGGAAACACTTAGAGCATACATCATTCCGTATCTCCCAAATAGAGTAAAATATTTATTTAGTCATAGCCCCTCATACCCAAAGATGGAGAAATTTCATTAGGTCATTTTATCACGCCAAGGGTATAAAAACTTCGGCGTGCACTTGAAATAATCATTTTCTATTCCTGACTCTGGACGACTTTCCAACTGTTCCCTAACATCTGTTAGAAGTTCTGTCTTTGATAGTTATTTTTTTCGCGTTAACTGCCCACGTGACAGTCCGGCACTTGAAAACTTCTCCTAAAAAGCGTACAATGCTGAGATTTAGATTTAGCTCTGAATCTAGCTCTAGCTCCGACACCCCTTCCCTTACGGACGTTACACTTCCACCAACCCCCACCCCTATTCCCTCAACCTCCGCCCTTGTCCCCCCGACTCTATACTTTACCGAGTACCCTGACAGGTTATCCCTTAATTTCTCTGATGATCTAAGCGAACTGTCTGACGATGGGAATCGTGCGCTGAACGAGCCCATGGAGAGTGTCGAAGTAATCACGCTGGATGACACTCCCCCACATCCTCAGGTCGCATGTCACATCTGCGATAAATGGTTCAATGGTCAGAATGAGACCATTTTACACATGCGTGAACATTTCCAAGGTGTTGACGTATTGGCCCGAGAGGAGGAGGAGGAGGATGTAGAGGAGGACTTTCCGGATCTAACAAGCCAGGAGGAACGAGCCATTCATCGTTTCATGGACCACGAGGAAGTGGAGGACTTTCCGGTACTGTCAAGTCAGGAGGAACGTGACATCCATCGCTTCATGGATCAGCGGGAGGGTGGAGGACAACTGACGTAGACGAACCGTCCACACATCAAGCCGCCCACATGGGAATTACTAATTTAACTAATTTAAATTTAAAATGTATATATGTAAGACCTACCAACAAATAAAAACAGCTCTTTAAATTGGAGTTAACAATTATTTTTATTCATTTAACGTACAATTCGAACAAACGGGGACACCTACAGAAAGTCTGCAAAATAAGTGTAGGTCTTATTGGATCTCATGTGGCGATGAATCTCGCGAAACATTAAACTATGGGTGTTGTTGTAAAGACACTCGGCCAGTCTGCAAATGAGCATAACTTTAAACAGATAATGCGCTGCCATATCGTTTTTATCTTTATAATTTTTTCTAACCGTTTTGTTGGTTTTAAAAACCATAAATAGACACATGTGTAGAGCTAAGTTTAGAACTCTTAAGTACTGGTATGGGTAATGAAACTCATATCCCCCATAATAGAATGTCCGAAATTTACACTTTTCTTCGTTGCGGGGATGGCAACTCCCTAGTTCACAAATAGTTGGGTTCGGTGTTGTGCACATTTTGTGGGGTTTGATATGTACAAAGTGCGCGTAGTAGGTAGCGTCTTCAAATTCTTTCAATTCAAAGCGATGGATTTTATTATTTATGATACATGGGAACTGTCTAGCATAAGTGTCTATTGTAGACCCTGGTGGTAATTGAACCGTAGTAGGTAGTACTTTGTACATTGCCAAATGTTTCAATCCGAAGATTAAATCAGGTCCATTAACGTATTGCAATATGTAATATAATCTGCCGTCTCTATAATATACCCTGTTCGGTAAAGGATATATCACAATATCTTCTCCCGTAGTTTTTCCGGGTTTACCGTAATCCTTACTCAGTCCGATATCTCCAAATTCTTCTATTAATGTCAAGTTATTACGTCTGACGGTGTTTTCTAAGGTAATGGATGGGCTTGTCCTATATTCAGTTTCCTGAAAGGGTGCAGGTGGTGTGGTACCGGAAAGCTCGAACATGTTGAAGTTATCCCTAAAGCTGTGCATGAAATACATTTAGAGGTGAGAACCTCGACAAGGCTTAACTATATTATTATGAAAGAAAATTAGTACTTACAATTTGATTGGGTCCATTTCTGTAGGATGACTTCAGGAGCAATTCTCGGAGGAGGACTTAAAGAGTTGTAGAATATCTTATCTTCAAACTGACTTCGTCTTTTATACTGTATTGTCACGTGACTTTCTTCTAGGGTATGATTGGGTTCTAATCACGCCAACAGGCACCCTTTCCGGGGTTTTACGCCCCACAATAGGTTTCACACATTGGGATTTCCCTCACTCGGGGAATGTTTCATTCGCCATTTTATTAATATGGGGGAAATTAATGGCTCGAATTTTAATCTAATTAACATATTGAAGTGTCGTTTATTTCTTGCGTCATAATTGACCCTATCTTCATATGGTATTATATGCACTATGCACCCTGAGAAGCGAACGCGTTTCATTTCAAATAGAGTGTTATCAACCTTTGTCTATATTGAATTTTATGGTATATAACATACCACTACTGTATTGATTTATTTTTCTCCGAGATATCTTATCAGCATTAAGAAATTAATTTTTGAACTACACTAGAATTGAACTGATTTGAATTCCCACTTTTTATTTTTCTTATCCCTTATCTTAGTGTTTGCGATAAAATTAAACTTCTCGAAAGTTCCACTGGCGCCATCGACTCCCCCCTCGCACCGCTTGCACCGCACGCACCGCTTGCACCGCACGCGGTGCGTGCACCGCCCCTGCCTTCCACAGTGCTTGGCCTGGGAGACTCTTATGAACCCTACTAAAATGCATTATGATAATGTTTCTACTGTTAATATTTTAGTGTTGGAATTCAGACAGACAAAGAGGACCATCAGGAAAAAGAAGACGACAAAACAGCCAAAGAAATTTATGATTCTTAAGTTGAATTTGATCAGTTTTCCATAACAGCTTTCCGAGACAGTGAAGCCCTGATTGACTTTGAATTTGACAGCCAATAAGAGATTTAAGGTGAGGTATAATTTATAGCCGAAATAAGCTAGGGAGTATGATCTCTGGTAAAAAAGAATTTCTTAAACTTCCCTGTTGACTTTCCCTTTTACTTCCACAATATCTACAATAACCTTTACTTGAAGCAAAGCGCGGGTCCAGTGGATCCCTTACAAGGTCACTTTCCTTACGAACTCCAGTTTTGGCTTGTCGAAGGCAGGAGGCATTTGTGGGTGGGATTTATAAATGAACTTATAAATCCCACCCACTACCCTTCGCCAAGCTAAACCCGGAGTTCAGGGGGAAAATCAACTTGTAGGGGATCCACTAGACTTGCACTCTACTTTCAACAAAATCAACAAACGATGTGGCTAAAAAGTAATTTGAGCCAGCGTTCACCTATAGCGCAAATAAAAACCCACATCATTTAAATATTCAATAAGAATACATCTTAGATAAAAAATGCCGAAAGAAACGTTTAAATTGTTGTCCAGCATGTCTTCACGTCACAGAAGCAGGCTTATTCGTAAAACTTTCATTGAAACTGAGCAAACTTTTAAAGAATATGAATCATTTGAACACGAAACTACCGTGAATTTTGAAAATAATAATGAAGATAGTCCAATTTGCTTGGAGAGTCAGACCCATAATACTTCAGAAAAAATTCCCGATATATCATTGCAGGATCCACAAATAAACGCTACACACCACTCAAACGATGTAGCAAAAGACAATTTGGGGGCTTCACTTGATGAACACCATGAAATAGTCTTGGATTGTAACAATGTATCTGTAGAAAATGCGTGTTTAGCTAAAAACCAGAATAATGAAGTGTTTAACCAAGCAGAGACCGACAGGGAAAAACTTGCTAAATGGGCTGTTCAATTTAAAATTAGTAAGAACGCGGTAAATGGTCTATTAAATATACTTCGTAGTCATGACTGTTATTTTGAACTACCTAAGGATTCAAGAACACTTTTACACACACCTAGATTTACTGATGTTCAAAACGTTTCTCCAGGGGCTTATTACCATTTTGGTATAGAAAGTGAAATTCTCCGCATCATGTCAACTGTTCAAAATTTTTCTAATGTAACGGTGGATATCTTAGTAAACATTGACGGTCTCCCAATAGCAAAAAGCGCTAACAGTGAATTTTGGCCGATTTTAGGAGCTGTCACAAATTTGAAAAAATCTAAACCTTTTGTGATAGGAATATATTACGGTAAAAGTAAACCTCAGGTTGCAGACGAATATTTGTTTTACTTCATAAATGAATTTTTGGCTCTTAGAGAGAATGGAATGTTTTTAAATAATAAAAAGATTCAGGTTCGTATCCTAGGTTTTGTGTGTGACATTCCGGCTAGGATGTTCATTTGTCAAACAAAAGGGCGTAGTGGCTATTTCAGGTGTGACAAATGTATGACGGCTGGGGAATACCTTAACAGACGTATCGCGTTTCCTGAACTTGATGCTCCTTTGAGAACCAACGAAAACTTTCGCGGCAGATTACAGGAGGAGCACCATTTAGGAAACACGATATTGGAAAACATACCCGATCTTGATATGGTGGATGATTTTCCACTGGACTATATGCACCTAATTTTATTAGGCGTTCAGAAAAAAATTATTAAATCTTGGCTATGTGGAAAAAGAGAGTAGTTAACCCACCGAAATATGGAGAGTTAATTAGGTCATTTAAGTGTGCCGCCAGCCTTCTAGCGCGCTAGACTCGCGCGTGTATACTCGCGTGAGTTTAGAATGGGGGAACACCGGTTTTTTATCCGGGGGGGGGGGGGGGGTTTCTCTGAGTTCGTTTATTGGTCGAGAGTGGGTTCGCCAATTGATTAGGTCTTTGTTAATTGGTTAAGGGCGGGAACTTCTTTAGTCGTGACGTAATCGTCAGTTAGAGTTTGTCTGATAAGACATTACTCTCTTTATCTCGGTTATTCGCCTTGAAGAGAGCAGTGACTTCTAATGGATCTCTTCTTACACACTATGCGTTATATAGTGACGTATCAACGATTCAAAGGGCGCGAGGATTTCCAATATATGGTCGCGTATCTTTTAGATCAATGCACTATGTATACAATATGTTTCGAACACCGAGTATCTGAAAGTGGGAAAATCGCTCGTGTTACTAAGAAATGCACGATATATGAAGATAAACCTCCTGAACATCAAGATATCGAATACCAGAATCAGGTGGAAATTTTGAAGCGATTAATATTTGATAGTAGTGACATTATTTTGGAGGATTTACATGACGGACTTTTATTTACCCGATTGGGTCACGGTATAAATCAAACAAGAGCCAAAGCCCCGGAAACGGATTCACCGGCGCCATTGTGTTTAGAAGAAAAAGCCGAATTTTACGGAAATGACTTTATAAAATGTTTACGGGAAGAATTGAGGAAATTAGGGACTCTCGATAGTATCTACGAGGAATATTTATCCTTTTTATTTCCCGGTAGTCGTTAATGTAATCTATTCTATAACCGTCAATTGATTAGGTCTTTGTTAATTGTTTAGGGGTTTTTAGGACGTGTCTGTACTTGTCTTTAGTCATGACGTAATCGCCAGACTTAAGAGAGTGTTCGCTTATGTATTATCTGTTAACGTCTCGAATTTCACTCGAGACAATTTTCTTTACTCCTACATATTATCCGTTACTCGGTCATTGCGCTAGAAGATATTACTATCAGAAAATTGACTAAACAAGATGTCGCGAATACGTTTAATGGTATTGACAGCGCTGTGTTGAAGAGAATCCCTATTTATCATATATAATAACGTAAATAAAGGCCTTTTTTCGGCGATAGGACAAGTTAGTTATAAATTGTCGATAACAAAATTTAGCCCTATGGTTATAAATGAACAAGTTGGATAAAATAAAGAGATATGGTTGAAGACTTGGAAAAATAAAAGATGAAATTTAATATCACTGTATATGTACAGATATAATGATGAAAATATAAAGGCGTTCATCGGCGATGGGAAAATTTTATAAATTGTTTATAACTAAGTTTAATCTTGACCCAAGGTTTAACTCGAACTAGTTGGATAAAACTAAAGAGAAGCAGATATGGTTGAAGGTTTAAAAAAATTAATATTATTGAATCCATACCCCCACAGTAGCGATAATAAGTAATATGACTCCGCTTAAGTGTAATCAGAAAGAGCTATTCATACCCTTACATTAAAGGATAGATATCTTTGACTTAAAGCTAGAAAAGACAACGCTCATTTAGTATAAAAGATCAGACTTAAAGGACGAGATTCATTCGTACCGAAAAAATACTTTACTAACAATTTACGTAAACACATTTCTATAAAAAGGTGAGTACTTTGTACTTTTCAAATGGACTGGAAAATTTAGTAAAAGGGAAATAGTTATTTTATACAGCGAATCAAAGTAAGAGACCGAAATGGAAGAAGAAAATATAATAGAATCCCCGAGAAAAAAACAAAAAATAGAAGACGTTAAAGTAACATCTTTACAAGATATCGCTATAAATAATTTAATGCATGTTTTTAAATATAAGTTTCATAATGAAAGATATTTTAATTTTAACGATGTAAAAAATTTCATACCGAAAACCTTTTGGGGACACATAGAATCAGTCTTTTTTAAAGCCGCCGAAGTAGATAAACATCGAGCACCTGGAACTTCCGAAGATTTGGATATAAGTATATCAAAATCGTCTATAGAGAGAGAAATAGTGTTCGACGAATTCAGTCCCTTAACGTTCGAAGAATTTGAACTAGTGCATCGCAACCGGATAGAAACGCCACCATTTATCTTATCAAATGAACAAAATCATTTACATTACCAATATTACGTAAAAATATGCTATTGTGGTTGCCCGCAAAATTATAGACGAATATGTCCCGCTTGCTATTTTCATCATAGTTTAAACGATTGTTTAAACGCTAAATATGAACAAGTAACTGATCACTATCAGGTTAATAGTAAAGACGTGCTACGCAATTATATCTGGAACTATAATAAAAGCTGGTGTTCCAACTGCATTTTACAACCATTATTCTCATTAAAAGATGCTGACGATTGCGAACAAACTACTGATTGGCATAGTCCCTCAAATAATTATCCCTTCGAACACGGTTTTATCGGGGAAGACATTAACCGTAACACTGTTCCAAGACCTACAATAGAAGATGCGTTCTAACAGTTAATCACTCCAACATGGTGCTATTTAAATATCTTAACAATGGATTCATTTTTACGGTTCGAGCCTCGTAACCAGAAAAGGTTCCATTGAGGAGAAGGAAAAGGCCTGGGTTTTATTATTGGTTAGTAACGCCCATGCCTTTTCCTTTTCCCATACGGTTCTATAATCATCTCTTCGAAAACGGTTTTATCGGGGAAGATATTAATCGTAACATTGTTCCAAGATCTAAATAGAAGGTGAGTTCTAACGGTTAAAATATATAAAAGAGCGGTTTTAACGGATGAAATTCATTCGTGTCGAAATAACGATACTATCAACTAGTTTTTAAGATTGGTGAGTACTAAATATTTTCATTGGATCATTAAATTTCTGGGAAAATTGGTATTCATTTGCTTTCGGAAAGAAATATAGTTTGATTTGAAGTGCTTTCCCGCTAAAAAATGTCGGACACTTCATCGTCGGACACTTCATGGTCAGACGATGAGGTTAAACCAGTCGATTTAGCTACTAAATTTCGACCAGAGCTATATTATACGATAGATAAAACATCAAACCGTGTATCTAGGAAATATAGATGCGTTACAACCGAATATAACGTTAAATTCCGCAACTTAGAAGAACTTAAATTAATAAATATTCACGATCAACTTTCCCAAATTTTGAATTCTCTCATAACTCATGTTACGCGAAATACTGAAGAATATAATTTAATAAGATTCGCCCTGAGCTCTGACGCTTTAGAGAACCCTATCAATTTAAGATTCATGGCTATAAATGAATTAACTTCTGATCGGTTACTAGCTAGTATTGAAAAGGTGGCGCAGTCTAAGCGTAATCTTATACTTGAGGGTACCCTAAAAATTGATGTTATTCTTCTAAAATGTAAAGTTCCAATGGCAAGTACCTTCCTTATCTAGTTTTTGGGCTTATATGTTAAAGATATTTAAATCATCAAGACCCGTCTGCCACGTCAAATGAGAAAACGGACCACTAAACATCGGGTCACGTTTTCCCACCTGGTCAAAGTGAGAGTGATACCGTACGAAGATCGAGTCAACTACGAATTCATAGACGATATTAGAGAACGTTTTAAAAATGGAGAACGGGTTAGAGTATCGCCTCCGCTTAGAAACACCGATGACCATTTTACTGGCTGGTCCAAGCAGCTCGGGAAAAACAACGTGGGTAATAAATTTACTCAAATATAAAGACATTATCATGGACAAACCTCCTGATAGAATAGTCTATTGCTATAGCGTTTATCAGGACATTTTTGATGAACTGAAACTCTTTTTACCTATTGAATTCCACGAAGGACTAATTCCTAATGATTCTGATTTTTTTGATAAGAGAATAAATAATCTTTTAATCCTAGACGATCTAGCTAACACCTGTACCAAACAGGAGTTTATAAGTAATCTTTTTTGTGTCGGGAGTCATCATTTATCTTTAAGCATCGTGCTGCTGACTCAAAATGTCTTTAACCCAGGTAAATATTCTAGAAATATATCATTGAACTGTTCTTATATCGTTATGTTTAAAAATCCTAGGGATAATAACCAGGTTCGCTATTTAAGTCGTCAGCTTTTTCCTACAGACACCAAACGCCTAACGGAAGCGTACGAAGAGTGTACCGAAAAAGCGTATTCTTATATCTTAATAGATCTAAAACAAAGTACCGATAATAGTTTAAGACTTAGGTCCAATATATTCCCCAATGAAGGACCGATGGTAATCTACGTTAGAAAATAATAATCCATAAAATATAAATCTCAATTTATTTAACCTCATTTCGAGACATGCCTTTACCCGTGTCGGTTAGGAATCAATTACCCTTTTTAAATCTCTTGTAAGCGGTGTGAAACAAAGAAAACTTTTAATATCAAAGTGTACGCGACCCCAATTGGATTGTATAAGCGGTATTTGTTATAATTTGAAGAACGGAGGTATTCCATTGAATCGACATAAAAAGAAAAGACTTCAACGTTACAAAAACGTTATAAGGTATTTATCCAAGAGAGGTTTAAGCGACAAAAAGAGGCGACAGGTGTTAATTAAACAGGTAGGAGGATTCTGGCCGGCGTTGCTTTCAATGTTAATACCGACAATAGCTTCGGTCTTTACTAGATAATGAAAAAGTGCGTTTTAGTACCAGCGGCTTTACTGACGGACAATCAAAAGGAAGTTAACAGTTTAGACAACGCCATTAAAGAGGTACTGAGAAAACCTGGTTCTGCCGAGGAAAAATTGAAGGAGTACCTTTTAACTCTTCAGAAATATTTATCTTTAAAGAGTTTAGCGGAGCCACCAAGCGTTACTATCTTGCCACCTACAACGAGTTCGTCTTTTCCAGCACCCGGAGTGTCGAGTAAAATACAGCCTCTAAGTCCTTCATCCTCGTCTTGGATTCCTCCATCGTGGCCTACCCCTATCCAGAATATACCTATTAATATCTCTACCCCCTCCCAAATTGTCCCTACTAATGTCGCTACCCCTCCCCAAAGTATCCCTTTTAATATCTCCTCGAGTCTGACTACCCCACAGCCTATAATGAGTAGTACAGCAATGGGTCAAACACCGGCGATATCGTTTACTACGCCAGCGTCTCTCTCTCGAACGACCAGTATGCCAATTTTAACACCCATGGGACCCGTGGTACCGAAACAGTCCGGGACGTCTCAAACGCCGAGTATGCCAGTTTTAACACCCATGGTACCGAATCAGCCCGTGACGTCTCAACAGGCCTTATCAACGAAGGGCGCTTCTGGTTCAAAGTTCCGGAAACTTAACCCTAACGATGAGACTTCGCCGAAAAAAAGACTCGCGAAAATTACATCTACGAAATCAAAACCGTACCCTACACAAGCCAAAATAAAAAAAGATCGCGAAGCTAGTTTGAAAGAACTTCAAAAGCCCGAATCTAAGATCGAATGGGTAACTTATAGAAAGGCAAAAAAATAACCTTAATAATGATTATTACATTAAAAGCATCTAACTCATTATATTGAAAAACACGTATCTGATTATATAAAAGCATGTATTTGAGTATATAAAAAAGCTTGTATCTGATTATATATAAAAGCATGATAATTACAATTTATATAAAAAATTATAATCGAATAATAAATATTTTTATTCTCGCATTCAATACAAGTGTATCTGATTATTAAACATTACAACTTTAATATTTTATTGGTTACATTTTTCATATCTATGTCTTAACAAGTGAAGGCAGATATTCCATAAAGATAAGGCGTCGTTAATTTCCGTTTTATTTTCATACATTTTCAGAACTCTATGAAACGAATTTCCTAGACATCTTTGAATAAGAAAGAATATACAATGAGGTCCGCAACAAAGGGAGAACATATCTTGAATTAATTTATCGTTATAGATCCATCTGGACGCGTATTTGGCCAGGTTAATTTTATACGTATCCGGGCTCTGCCCGTAGCTGCAGAAAAAATTACCTTCATTGTTTTCAACGTAAATGGCTACCCAATGAAGTCCAGGATCCTCGGCTCTCTCCGTGTTCAGAACAAAACAAAATTTCTTCTTTCTAGGTTTCCTGGGAAGCATGTCTCTAGGAAAAGTACCTAGGTAGTAGGGTTTTGTCCTCTGGTCGCATGATAATATTTGATTTATTTGTAACGTATTCATATCACTTTAGATAGTTCGTATTCGTAAAACGTTCCTTTAATTATCTCGTTATTTTTGTCTTTAACGACGTATACTGGAGGATTACGGTATAAAACCTTATCAATAATAAAGATCTCTTTTGTAAAGTAGCCTTTATATCCCTTTGAAAAGGTTTTTTCAAATTTACTCAACCTTACTAAATCACCTTCTTTTAGCTTTGGTTTTGTCCCAGGTTTAATGGTACCGAAAAGACGGTACCACACCTTATGCTCATTTTGTAGATTAACATTGACTGGCGCGATACCAGTTGAGCGGTGTATCGAGTGATTGTAAGCCTTAACTATTTTTGGTAACGCACTCAGATAGCTACGAGTATCAGCGCTAGTTATGAATTTGTGTATTTTCTCTTGAACCGTTCTGTTAAATCTCTCGCAGATCGCAATTTTTTTATTCCCGTAAGCTACGTAGTGGTGAATACCTTTCTCTTTAAAATATTGCTGAACTGGTTTAGCTAAAAATTCAGAGCCAGCGTCCGTATTTATATTCGTGGGTACAACATCTTTATGTATTATTTTAAAAGCTCTTATAACTTCCGCGGAAGTCTTGTTTTTAATAGGTATAACGTAGGCGTATTTACTCAAAACATCTATATTACTTAACAAATATTTCATACCCTTGTTGTATCTGGAAAGTTTATCTAAAACTATTAAATCAGCCTGATGAGTCTCATCCATAGATGTCACTGTAATTTTATTGCGAGGAAACTTTAATCGACGATAACGATGAATAGTATAAGTGGGTTGTTTTAATAGAAAACTCTCAACTTCTTTCCTCGAAGACTGAGGAACTCCTTTCGTTAATTTATCCAATCCGGAAAAAGAGGAGGGATTTTCGGGGTCGTAGTACGCGTTTGAGAGAGACATTTTTTCTAAACAAGATCGAAAATGATATCTGATAATATAACGTAGTTGTAGGGTATTATATAAGAGGGAGAGATACAATTTTCTGGAATATTTTCTAAATAAGGAAAAAAAAATTGATATATAACGTAGGTATAGGAAACGCAACAATAAGAGTAATTTATATTTTATTCGGTTACTTAAAATTTAACAATACATTGTTTTTAGACCGACAAAATTTCCAAGAATATATTTTAAATAGATACGTCATTAAACACTGGATCATTTAGGACATTAGCTTCGGTAGTGGTTGTTCTCTGGCGAATATCTCCTGGTCCCTTGGCACCGTTTATCGAGTAATTTCGATATTAAATTCATTTTGCTCTTCTCCGAGGTAACGCATTCCAACAAATCCTCTCGGAATATTTTCAGACGCCTTAGAGTAATCCATGACCCAATACACGCGAGATAAGAGTGACATATATTTTAACCGTACATTAGTTCAGTTTTTAGACCGACAAAGTTTCCGAGAATATCTTCGTAATCTCCGTATTCCTCGACAAAGGATTCTAGAATTCTTTCGTAGTTAAGCAACGGAATAGCTCTAATTAGGTTTTTCTCCACTCTCTCGCTCCAATTAGTATCCGTGGGTAAACAAGTGATATCGTGGGCGATTTCGTTATGACAGCTGATATTTTCGCACGAATCAGTGAAATTAAATAAAATATTGGTCAAACTGTCCAAGATAATTTTCTTCATTATTTCTCTGGCCTCTTCTTTTCGCTTTAATTCGCTACCAATAACATTTTTCAAGTTCTTTAACCTTAACCAACTGTCTTTATTTAATGAAAATCCTTTCGATGTTGAGAATAGAATATTATATCTATTATTCGATCCTCTAATATATTGACGAATATCAACTATTTTTCCTCTCTGACATACGAAGCATTCTAGTTTAACTCTCTGAGTACCGTCAACTAACCAAGTCAGAAATCGTCCCGTTATTCCGTTAAAAAAAGCGTCAATATCCGCTTCAAAAGTCCATATACTATTCCAAATACAACTGTCGAAAGACGCTTCGGTTTTAGTATCGAGTCGTTTGACATTGAAGACGGGAAGAATTCCGCTTCCAACGTAAATGTTTTGCTTCTCCGATAGGTAGTGTACTTGATTCATCTCTAACCGGTTATGAGAGAATGCTTCTTAAATCAGAGGTTATATAGAGCCTTTTTACTCGGGATTAAATAACACCGAGCGATCCCTAGTTATCATGATAGAATTTTCGAATTCGGAATAAATTATGCACGTGACATTGTGTGGTAAATTGTTTTTAAATTTCATATTGATACGTAGATTTCCTTGTCGGGGCAAAGAAAGATGACTAGCCCCCGCATTTTCATCCGGGCTTAAATCTAGGCAATACAAAGCGTAACCTTTTTTGTACTCTTCGTACGTGATAAAATTTCCCTTGTTTTTTCTGTATGTGTTTAGAGAGGTGAATAACGACATGTACTCTCGAGTGTATAGATTGTTTTCGTAATCAGGCGTAAAGGCTTCCGAAGGATAGGTATCGGTACCGACGTTGACGGATAGGTAATTAAGATCAAAGGTTTCAAAATTAAAGGGGTTTAAAGAATGATTACCATTAAAGGCCGAGGTTCGAACTAGACCTATGATTACTCTTTGAGGTATTTTACCTAAGAAGACGTTTTCTCGATTAACGTCGTTCATTCCAGCTGGAATTGAAAAGGTTTTCACGACTGTTTGATTCAAAGGATAGATGACGCTGGTTTGCTCTAATACCGTAGCGTGGGCTAACATTATTTCGGGATTTATTTTTAGTCTTTTAACGTACAACGAGGCATTATCGATAATCACTTTATATTTCTTATCAGCGGCTTCTTTCGATATTACGCAAAACTCTGGTTTAGATCGAATAAGCCTAAATCTAACGTCTACATTATTCAATAGGAAACGATTTAAGCGACAAATATCAACGTGTAACGGGGCGTATAAATCTATCGTACTCGATACCTTGGCTCTCTCGGCTCTTCTTAATATCCCATTGGTAGTAAGATTTTTATTGGCTGCCACCCAGGCGGTATCGGGATCGATCGGATTATCCTTATAATACAACCCTAGATTTAGTTGGCTTTCTTTAGCATCTATACCGTAATTTAATAAATTTTCGAGATAAGCGATATAAGGGGCTCCTTGGTTAGGGGACTGAACGCTCGTGTTTCCTAAAAAGACGTCTATTTGGGAAAAGAGGGCGGCGTGTAAAAGATTAACCGGAGCTACTTTGGTTTCAGCGGCTGGTACTTCGGTGCCGTCCAAATGAAGCACCCTGACCTTCAGCCTTAACCTAGTTTTAGAAAGGTCGACATAATGTTCGCTCGTGCCAGGGACAAAAAATTCCAAAGGTCCACTATCCGTTACGGAACTTAAAGGTTGATAACTTTCGTCGCTACTAGTTATAATATTAGCGTTCAAAGGGGGTGTCGCGAATAGGTCTAATTCCCCCATCATCCCTTCGAATTGGGCCATCTTGTTTTATGATAAAAAATCGGCCTTTGATCTACTTTTCTTCTTGCGTATCTTCTGACGTTTCCGTCGAATACCAGACCCGTACTGAGAATTAGCCAGACTATCACCCGCTTTATGAATTAAATTTGAGCCGGCTATTTTTAGATTCCTTTTGAACGCTCTCTTGGGTTCTTCTCCAGCGCTTAAATCTTGAATAAACCTACCACCAAGTCCTAAAGCTTCTTTACCCACGCTCTTAGCTATCGGTTTCGCTAGAGGAGTTAACATTCTCATCAAAGCTCTAAAAATTCCGCCCAACCCAAATCCCTTTTGCACTAATACACCTGGTGGAGATCCGAGGAACTGTTCCTGATAGTAGGACACGTACCTATTAGGTCGAGACATGTCGTCTAAAGTGAATTTTGATAATGATGCGATCCGATATAAAGGATATAGGAGCGTCGGCCTCGTCTCTAATATCAATTTTGATAGTTTCTATTTCGTTGGATCTTATAGGATAATAGTCTATAGTATCGTATGTGATAATTTTCTCCGACGTATCGTTTTTAGTGGGAATGACGCGTAGAAGAGGTTTGAAACCAGAGCCTATAAACTGGGGGTATATCAGATCAGTGTAAACGTATAAATATTGACTGACTAAATCCGGTTTGAAGTTGGCGTTTGCAGACCCTAATAGACGATTAGTTTGGTCACCGAATCCTAACATAGAACCTAATTTGTTACGAACGCCTCTAAAAAGCACGGTGCACTCCTTATCAGTCGTTATTCGAACGGTACCGTTATCGTTTAATGAGAAATTAAACCGAGATTGATGAGCTTCGGGTATCGCTCTATTCATAGCTTCCAATAGGGTCCCTCAGGAATCTTTACCGTTACCATACGATTTTGAAGTTTTAAAGTTTTTTTCAATTTTATCTCGATATAATTATTGGTGTAGTTTATCGTAATATTTCTAGCTTGTTGAGACAATGGAATGGGACAAATGTATTCCCCAGTAATGTACTCGTCCGTTTCGAATCCTAAAACCTGAGCCAGAGGGCCAGGAGCTAGCCTGGCCTGGTGACCGGCATCGACTGATAATTTAACTCTCTTGATAGGAGGCCCAGTCGGGACTGACATATCTATAACCTGTATTTTCACGGGAAAATTCTGTTTTTCAAGCTGAACGGTTAAGTCACGCACCAGTTTATTCTGCATTGAAAAAAATACGGCGTTTCCATTTTTATCTTTCGAACCTTCGTACTTTTGCGGTATTAACTCCACTCTTCTAACGTCCCAGCCATCATTCGTTAAATATCGTTCAGGTACCTGTATTTCGAAAGAGTTACAGGTATTGTCTATTACGGTTGAAATTTTCGGTGTTAATATTTCCGATAAACCAATTTCCCATTCGTTTGAAAGAATAATTGGTTTACCTAATTTGACCGTGAAAGACGATTGTGAATTATCGGGATATTCATCAGTTTTATCACTTAACAGAGTAACGAAAAAAGAATTGACCGACATAATTGATATTTTATTTAAAAATGAATGAGGATTTACACGTTATCCAATTTTATTTAGAAATAAAAGGTTGAACTCGATGTGATGGTTAGAGCGGGGTTCGATCTCGCGATCTATTGATTGGCGAACAAACGCGCTAACCACTACACCGAGAGCAACCTTAATCGCTTCCTACGTTTTAGAGAAGATTACATTAACATATACTTGGAAATAAAACGGGTAAATGTTCATGATAAAAACTATCGGGAGTACCGAATTTACTCATTTGTTCCTGTATGTATTTTATAAAGTCATTTCCGTAAAATTCAGCTTTTTCTTCTAAACACAATGGCGCCGGTGAATCCGTTTCCGGGGCTTTGGCTCTTGGTTGATTTATACCGTGACCCAATCGGGTAAATAACAGTCCGTCATCTAATTCCTCCAAAATAATGGTACTCCTAGGTAATATGAATCGTTTCAAAATTTCCGTCTGATTCTGGTACTCGATATCTTTTTCTTGAGGCTCTCTATCTTTAAACATCGGGCATTTCTTCGTAACACGAGCGATTTTTCCATTTTCAGATACTCGGTGTTCGAAACATATTGTATACATAGCGCATTGATCTAAAAGATACGCGACCATATATTGGAAATCCTCGCGCCCTTTGAATCGTTGATACGTCACTATATAACGCATTTTGTAAGATCTCCCTCGGAAGTCACTGCTCTCTTCAAGGCGTTCGTCGAATAACCGAGATAAAGAGAGATCGCTCTCTTATCAAACAAACTCTTATTTAAGTCTGGCGATTACGTCACGACTAAAGACAAGTACAGACACGTCCAAAAACCGTTTAAGCATATAGAGGGGAACTTTTTAAAATTATTTCCAAATTTTTGGATTCATTATCGCAGAATTTAACCATGATGTAATCAGTACATTGTTTTTAACATTTTATTTCAAAATTTGATTGGTTTTTTACACCATTGACATATTCGTTTGTTTATATATATGTCAGGAAATAGTGAATATGGTAAAATCAAAGGATAGAGACCAAAAAGCGCAACTACTGGGTTCATCGTCAACATTCCCAAAATAATTCCTACAGGTACAGTTATAGGAAGTAGAATAATATATGTTCCAGCTATAAAAGAATATTTGATTCCAACCTGTATAACCCGCAATATACAACATCTATTATTACAATATTCTTTAGTCTTGGATTTGTTTGCACTTGAAACGTATTTCTCCGTTACTGACACATCTCTCCCAGACTCGTCGTTAGAACAATTTATAGGTATATTACATGTTGAAAACCCTTTAACAAGCGGACATTCCGGGGAATATTTTCGATGCTCCTTATTCTCCATTAGAAGTCACTGCTCTCTTCAAGGCGAATAACCGAGATAAAGAGAGTAATGTCTTATCAGACAAACTCTAACTGACGATTACGTCACGACTAAAGAAGTTCCCGCCCTTAACCAATTAACAAAGACCTAATCAATTGGCGACCCCCACTCTCGACCAATAAACGAACTCAGAGAAACCCCCCCGGATAAAAAACCGGTGTTCCCCCATTCTAAACTCACGCGAGTATACACGCGCGAGTCTAGCGCGCTAGAAGGCTGGCGGCACACTTAAATGACCTAATTAACTCTCCATATTTCGGTGGGTTAACTACTAAAGAGCCATATTCAGGTTAAACAACAGCCAGTTTGAACTACTTTCAACGGAGTTTGTTCGAAGACCAAGAAGTCTGGAAGATTTTAAACATTTCAAAGCAACAGAATATCGACAAATCTTATTATATTAGGACCTATAATTTTAAGAGATATATTGCCTAAAAGATAATATGAACATTTTTTGGCTTTGCATGTTGCAATTCGAATTCTTGCTACTCCCAATCAAGAAGAAACTCTCATTGACTATGCTGACAGACTATTGAAATATTTTGTACAAACGTTTTCAGTTTTATATGGAAAGTAGCTTATATCTTATAATGTCCACTGTCTGATTCACATTGCAAGAGATGTAAAAAAATACGGAGATTTAGACTTTTTCAGTGCTTTTCAATTTGAAAATTTTTTACAAAGTGTAAAAAATATGCTCGCCAATTCTGGTTTACCACTCAAACAAATTATAAACAGAATTGTAGAAGAGAGAAGGTTAACATTAATCACTCCAGATCTTACTACCCCTTCTTTCCACTCTATTCACACTAACGGTCCGTTATTGAATGAATGTGGAGACCCTCAATATAAAAAAGTTGTATTCGATAATCTTGTTATCAGTATAGCAAATAACGATAATTGTGCTTTAATGAGGGATAATTCCATTATAATAGTGGAGAACATCGCTTCATATAAAAATGGGAAATTCATAATAGGACGAAAATTTTTAAGCGTGGTGAGCCTTTATAAAAAAACTTGCAGTTCTTCAGCTGTTGGAGTATTTAAAGTTGAGCATTTTTCAAGACTTCAAATGCGGCCAGTTAATGATATACTAAGTAAAATGCAAAAATATCCAATGACAAATCCAAATGAGTATGTTACTATCAAACTTTTACATAAATTTGAGTAGCGCTTCTTTTGTGAAGGGACGAACCATTGCTTATCGCTACATGTATGTTTGGTAAGATTTTTTTTAATGTGAAAATATAAGACTAAAATATAACTACATGTAAGATCTTACTAAAACATATGGAACAACCATAACAAAATAATAAAAAAATTCTCTTTATAAATTTTACTTACATATTTTGCAAAATAATTTAGTAATAATTAACAAGTGAAATACTCTACCACCGAAATAAAATACTCCCACTAAATTCATTATATTGAAATAACAACTTTACTCCAGGCTTACTTTTATAATGTATTTCATAAAAATGGAATTATGTGTTTATAAAATGCAGAGAGCCCTATACTTTAAAGAAGAAACCGGAACATAAATATAAATTTGTGTTTTCAGTTCAAAATGTCGAATGAAGGATTTTACGTCGTTGAATTTGAAAAACATGGCGTCGCAATAGTCCCGAGAAATTGGGTTGACATTCATAAGCCCGATAAACTTTGCTCATGGCCCAATAAAGATAGCAAAAAACTTGCGAAACAGTGTGCCCAAGCCTTAAGCACGTGGAAAATATACGATGTACATATTCTGTATGATTGTGGTCAGTAATGTTTTGAATAACATGCTTATTCATGTTTTACCACGTTCTTTTGATATAGAATTTCAATACATGACAGTGAATTTTTAAATATTTCATTATGATAATGCTTGTACCCTGACCTCAAAATGCGCGTTAAAACAAGAAAAAAATTTACATGTTTTTGTAGCAACTTATGAAATAGCACTTAAAAAGGAGAAAAGTGCAATTCAAGGTTCGGGATCCTCTACAAGTGAGTGTGACGAAGGAAAAGGAATGAGAGCCAAGAAAAGGAATTCAAAGGTGATTTCAAGCGAAAGTAGCGCTGACGATGAAGAAGACTTTATCCCAATGCCTGAATTAGAGTTTTCAAAAACGAAAATCATAAAAGGAAGTATGTATTGTGTTTACTGAAGATATTATAAGGGTTGGAAAATAGGTGTACGCGTATGAAAAATTTTGGGTGACAAAAAGCATGAAGTGTGTTGGCTGCATTTTCAATGGGAAAAATATATATAGAAGAGGTCAGTTTATGTTGAAAGTCTCAGCCCTTTAAATATAGTATAATGATTTGAATTAAAGCTAATCAAAAGCGAAGAAGACCTTCAGTGTTGTCAGCGGGACCCTTCCAAAGTTCGTCGCAGACTTCAGAAAATCCGGAAAGCTCAAACCAAGAGGATTTGCTAGATTGTAAGGCATTTAACTATTAACTATTTAAAGTTAAGAAACAATGGAACAATTTTAAATTTAAGGTTTAGGAAACCGAGAAAAGGACACGACCAGGATTGAAAATTTAAGCATTTGCAGTAATTAAAATAATTTTACAAGTTGACTTTCCTTACGAATTGCGGGTTTAGCTTGGCGAAGGCTAACTGGCGGGATTTATAAGTGTGCACGTATAAATCCCGCCCACAAATGCCTCCTGCCTTTGCCAAGTCTAGATTGGAGTTTGTAAGGAAAGTCATCTTGTAGGGGATCCAATGGACCCGCGCTTTGTTTTAAAATACTGTTGCTAATTTCGCTATTGTTTTCTATAAGGAACTGAAAAAATCGTTTAAAGTAATGCTGGCTTTAACCACATTGAGTCTCTGGATTCTGGTAATATATCATTAATAGTATGCAATAAGTGATGTATTTAATCTGTAATAAATCAAGCGCTTAAAGGTAAGCGCCGGTCAGTGGATCCCCTACAAGGTGACTTTCCTTAAGAAGTCCAGTCTTGGTTTGGCGAAGGCAGAGGAAATTTGTGGATGATTTATAAGTGCACTTATAAATCCGGCAAACTAGCCTTCGCCAAGCTAAACCCGGAGTTCGTAAGGAAAGTCAACTAGCAAGGAATCCACTGGACCCGCGCTGACAAGAGACAACAACCAGTTTTGGTGTGGGAAAGGGGTTATCAATATTTATCATTGAACTATCGGCGCTTTTGAGGGTGTTAATCTTATACAAAATTAATAATTCAATTCAATTCAATTCAATAATGTGTTTATTAACTCTGCATCACAACATACAAAAGTACTTTTTATAGTGGTACAGAGGATTACATAAATTTCGTTCATATAATAAAAATAAAATTTGGGTGTTTTTACAGGGGGGTGTATTTATATTTATATTTATATATATTTATATATTGCGATGACAGCGTTGTTAAAAAATGGTAAACTATATTTTTATTTAAAAATCCTAACATTTAAAAACAGATAGATTAAATAATAAAGATGCTAAGGGAATTTAGTTTAGGTTCTTTTGCTTAAAAATGCTAGCCTATAGTAGTTCTCACTTTAGAATTCACATATCCATAAGGATAACTTTGAGGTCCTTTGAGAACTTATGTATATTTGTGCCGAATATATCTGTTCTGTCACAAATGGCGTTATATTCGATTTGCATTCTTTTTATGGCGTCACGTCTTGAAAGAAGTGGAACATAGAATGGTTCGCGTTTTCGTGTTTTCACCATACTTGTTCTAAAGTTTATTTGATTCAGCAGCTCTGGGCAGTCAGTGCGGTTATGAATTAGTTTGTACAGGAACATTATTTCTGTGTATTTTAGCCTATTTTGTATGGTCATTAAATGATACTTTTTTATAATAGTGGAGTACTCATATTTATATAATTTTAGAAAGTAAATGTTCAGAAGCCTAACAAACTTGCGTTGTATTCGTTCAATCTTGGTGATATTATAATTTGCACATCCCCCCCCCAGATTAGGGAGCAGAAATCTAGCTTAGGTAGTACTATGGTCTTGTATAGCTGAATGAATATTTTAGGGCTATTTAGATTTCGTGCTACTCGTAAGGTTCCATATAGTTTTCTAAGGCTTTCCGATACTATAATATCTATATGGTTGGTGAATAGCAATTTGGTGTCTAGCCATATACCTAGGTCTTTCATTAAATTTTTCCTTTCAAGTGGTACATCGTTTATTTTATAGTCGTACTTAATTATGTTCACTTTTTGGGTAAAGGAGGCTACAACGGTTTTCATGGCGTTTTGCGGCATCTCGTTTGCTATCCCCCACTTATTTATCCGGTGTATCTCTAGTTCAAGCTCCTCGCAGTCGTGTTTGGATATTATCTCTCTAAAAATTTTGTTGTCGTCGGCAAAACCACGTGTTTGGACGGATTTCTCTGGTTGGTGATATAGATCGTTGATAAATATCAAGAAGAGAAGAGGGCCTAAAGAAGAGCCTTGCGGTACGCCTCTAGTGGTGAGATAGGTGCTGGTGGTTAGATAATTGTTCACCTTGATTATGTTTGTCCTATTTGATAAGTAGCTATTTATCCAATTTAGAAGGTTTCCTCCGAGTCCATATTTCTTTAGCTTCTGATAGAGAAGTTGATGGTTCATTCTGTCGAAGGCCTTTGAAAGGTCCATAAAGATACAGTCAACTTGTTTTTGGTTTTCAATTCGTGGAGTAATGTGACTTAGTAATGAAAGTAGATTTGTTGATGTCGAGCGAGATTTACAGAACCCATGCTGCTCTATGGCTAAATAAGGCTTAAAACAACTAGTTAGGTATTTATGCATGATACTTTCAAAGATTTTCGACAGCGTTGATATGAGCGAGATGGGTCGATAGTTATTTAAATCCTGCTTTGGTCCCTTTTTGTGGATCGGAATTGTTATGGAGGTTTTCCATATCTGTGGGAATATGCCACAGCTGATGGACCTATTAAATATGTGCAGCAACAAAGGGGTTAGAATTTCTTTGCATCCCTTAATTAGGAATGTAGGTATTTCGTCTATTCCAGTTGATTGACATGGTGTGTGCCACGAAAATTTTGTTAACAAAAAGGCACGGCGTTACGGGATTGGTCGGAGTTCCTTTTTTGAAATTATTCTTAAAATCTTAACCTAATTTGAAAATTAAAATCAATGGGAGGTATTTCCTGAATTTTTCCTTATGCATACTGGTCTCATGATTAGTAGAAGAATCCATAGAAAAAATCACTTTATTTTCTACTTCCCACTCCCTTTAAGAGAAAATTCGCGTCTTTTGAAGAGGAGAAGCGGTTTGAAAATATTGTTATTTGGGCCATGATATCATAATATTTAGAACTCGCATTAATTACGTTTGTGTCTTCAGCCCGACTCAATGCAGCCCAGTGAAAATCTCACCGGATTACTTTGTATTTGTTAAGGTCTAATTGATTCTTGGATCTCTTATATTTTTTATGATAGTACAGTTTTCTTGAGAGTAGTTTTCGCAGCTCCTTTGAAAACCATGATGGGTACTTTGAAGAAGTTTTTCCCGATTCTGGTATATGTGTGGCTATCACATCTTGTAGAAACTTCTTGCAATTGTTCTAATGCCTTGTTTGGATCTTGTGTTAAATAGAAGTTTGACCAATCCCTGGAAGTGAGTGATAAGTAGAGTTCTTTGTAATTCCCTTTGCGGTAGTTGCGTTTTGCTGATTTGTAATTGGGCTCAATAGGCTTATGGTTTAAGCCTTCGGTGTTTATATTTATATTTAATGGAGGGTGGTACTTGTCAATGGGAAGGAGGGGGTTGGTATCTAAGGAAACCGTTATTTCCTTCATGTTTGTGAGCACAAGGTCTAAAATGTTTCCTGCAGAGTTTCTTAGATTGTTCTCCTGGGTTAAATCTAGGTTACAGGCAAGTTCTACTACTGTTTCCGCTTTTGGCTTCACCATGCCGTTGCAGTACGTTGTTGTTAAGTATTTCCAGTTGACTCCAGGAAGGTTGAAATCGCCAATAATTACGCATTTTCCGGGATAATCATGGAGTTTCTTAGCTATTTCTGTGAGGTAGTTTTCATATTCATTTACATGGCGTTTAGGAGCAAAATAGTGATTTCCAACAAGTACGCTGTCACCAGATTTCCCAGGGAGCTCTATCCAGACACATTCCGTTGTTATCTCTAGGTCGGTACGCCTTAGAGCTTTAACGTTACGCTTGACTATGATTGCTGCGCCCCCTCCACGTGTAGTGTTTTGTTTATTTTGTGTGCGATCCGCACGGAATGCAATCATATTTTCAGGAATAAAATCTGCGTCAAAAAGACACTCGTTGAGGTACGTTTCTGTGAGGCAGATTATGTCCGAATCGTTGTCAGTTAGATTTTCTAGCAGGTCATCTAATTTCGTTCGAAGTCCCCTTACATTCTGATAACGTATATTTAGAGATGTTCTCCTCATGTTTAAAATTGACAGTACTGACGGCTTTTCTTGGGAATCCTAATGACTTGTGTTACTAGTCGTATGATTTTGATTACTGTCTTCTTGGTTAGTGTCATCCTTAAGCATTATCGTTGAATTCTCAACTTTTTGTGTTTGGAAGTCGCATTCCTCGATGACTTCTTCGTATTTCCTGTTGTTTGTTAGCCAGCCTCTGAATTTAGAGATGTAAGAGTTTTTAGGCCATACTTCCGGGGAGTTGAGAGTTATGAAGTCTTCGTCGCATGATGCCACATGGAACGAAGCGTATGTTGGGTATCTGGTTTTCAGTCTTGTTACTATAGTATTTTTTAGGCTGTATTCACTGTACAGCCAGTTTTTCAACTCGGTTGCTGATAACTCCCGATCCATATTTGATATAAATAGTGCCTTTTTCCTGATGACCCTTGGTTTTTCCTGAGCCGCAGTCATCACGGTTGCCGCTTCTTTAATTCCATATGTTGGTGCCTTTCTCGTGAGCCGTTTTTTCCTTAGATTTGTTGCTTCAGACTTTTGCATGTGGTTTATGGTCATTGACGCGGGAGTGCCGTTGTTTATTGCAATGTCTCGGTAAGTAGTCATTTGTGTTGTTCTATCCATGTTTAGTGCCTTCTCTACCCTCTGGTCTATGATACTCATTTGGCCCGTATGACTGAATTTTGTGTCTTTAACTCTTTTAGTTCTGAAGTTATATGGTCATGGTTGGTATTCCCCTGGACGGTGGGATGTACGTTCACTGCGCGCTTTATGTCTCCAAGGCTGGTTTTCAATGATATATTTAGTGTCTTCAAATCTTCTATTTCACCACAGATATTTTCCAATACTGTAGTTGTAGAGGTATGTTCCCCGCTGGTGAGACTGCATTTAATATCTGTGGTTAGTTGAGAAACATCCTCGATTTTGCTCAATAGCTTTGGATTCTGGTTTAGTACTAGGAATCCTAGGTCATTTTTCATGTTCTGCTGTAGCTCCCCAATTGATTCCATGTTGTTGTTATTTAAGTTGTCCTTAATACAAGTAAGTTCTCCAATTATTTCAATATTTTGTTCTGTAAGTACGACAACTTCTTTCCTTAGTGACCCGAGCGTGGCTAGTATTTCAGCATTATCATTTATGCCTGCTACATCATCTGTGTTTGTTTTCTCGATGGTGTTGATTTCAGTGTTATGTTTGGCCTGATTGCGAAGAAGGTGCAGTTCTTCTAGTAATGTCTTGTTTTCGTCCCTTATGTAATTTACTGAGCTTTGTATGACGTGAACAGTTGAATTTAGTTCGCTTAATGCGTCGTTGACACATTTGGGTATATAATCCTTGAAGAAGTCTACCATGAATTTGCCTAGTTTCTCAGTGTTAGCATCTTTAGCTACGCGTGCTTTTTGAAGTGTAGTATTGGCTTTCGCCGCCAAAGGTGAGAATTGAGTATTCCTTTCCGTGTGTTCTGAGGGTGTTTGTGTGTTTGGTTGACTCAAAAAAGTCCGACATTTTCCACAGTTAAATATTTTTGGATCAATGCTAGTGTTAGTTGAATTTTGGACACAGCTTACATGAACTTTGTGAGGGCATTGGTCGCACTGGTAAGTTTTGTCTCTGCCATATATATCTTTGTTACACTTAGGACATGGGTACTTATAAGGAGCCATGTTTTTAATCCAAATAATTAAGATACTAGACTCACTTGAAAGTTCTTTTCACCACACAATAGCAATCACACGCTAAGCCTCGGCAAGGCTAGTCCGCTCGGTTTGAAAACTTAGCACTCGTCGTTAACCAGCGCCCAAATTAATACTTGAAGAAGACAGTATCAATTTAAAACATGGTAATTAGCAGATGGTATCGATGATGTTAGTTGATTCCATTTGCCAGATATTCGTTACAGGTTTCAGAATTTTTAGAATTTTTACTCAATATTATAGCTTAGTAGACGGGCCTCGGGCCTCGGCTTATATAACATACGCGAAGCGGAGCTAAAAATTTGCGACTTTACACTCCGGTGGCAGAAAACTTTGTATGTACCTAAATGTACCTAAATGAACATAAATGTACATAAATGTACATAAATGTACCTAAATGTGCATACATGTACATAAATGTACCTAAATGTACCTAAATTTGCGTAAATGTACCTAAATGTACATAAATGCACCTAAATGTGCATAAATGTACCTAAATGTACTTAAATGTACCTAAATGTACCTAAATGTACATAAATGTACCTAAATGTACATTAATGTACCTAAATGTACATAAACGTACATTAATGTACCTAAATGTACCTAAACGTACCTAAATGTAACTAAATGTACATAAACGTACCTAAATGTACCTAAATGTACATAAATGTACCTTAATGTACATAAACGTACCTAAATGTACATAAACGTACCTAAATGTAATAAACGTACCTAAATGTACCTAAATGTGCATAAATGTACCTAAATGTACTTTAATGTACATAAATGAACCTAAATGTACCTAAATGAACATAAATGAACTCAAATGTACATAAATGTACCTAAATGTGCATACATGTACATAAATGTACCTAAATGTACATAAATGTGCATACATGTACATAAATGTACCTAAATGTACATAAATGTACCTAAATGTGCATAAATGTACCTAAATGTACCTAAATGTACCTAAATGTACATAAATGTACCTAAATGTGCATAATGAACATAATGTACATAAATGTGCCTAAATGTGCATAAATGTACCTAAGTGTACATAAATGTACCTAAATGTAAAAAATGTGCCTAATTGTACCTAAATGTACCTAAATGTGCATGCATGTACATAAATGTACCTAAATGTACATAAATGTACATAAATATACATAAACGTACCTAAATGTACATAAATGTAAATGTACCTAAGTGTGCATAAATGTACCTAAGTGTGCATAAATGTACCTAAGTGTGCATAAATGTACCAAAATGTACATAAATGTACCTAAATGTATCTAAATGTACATAAATGTACCTAAATGTACATAAATGTACCAAAATGTACATAAACGTACCTAAACGTACATTAACGTACCTAAATGTACATAAACGTACCTAAATGTACATAAACGTACCTAAATGTACCTAAATGTACATAAATGTACCTAAATGTACATAAACGTACCTAAATGTACCTAAATGAGCATAAATGTACCTAAATGTACATAAACGTACCTAAATGTACATAAACGTACCTAAATGTACCTAAATGTACATTAATGTACCTTAATGTACATAAACGTACATTAATGTACCTAAATGTACATAAACGTACCTAAATGTACATAAACGTACCTAAATGTACCTAAATGTACATAAACGTACCTAAATGTACATAAATGTACCTAAATGTATCTAAATGTACATAAATGTACATAAATGTACCAAAATGTACATAAACGTACCTAAACGTACATTAACGTACCTAAATGTACATAAACGTACCTAAATGTACATAAACGTACCTAAATGTACCTAAATGTACATAAATGTACCTAAATGTACATAAACGTACCTAAATGTACCTAAATGAGCATAAATGTACCTAAATGTACATAAACGTACCTAAATGTACATAAACGTACCTAAATGTACCTAAATGTACATTAATGTACCTTAATGTACATAAACGTACATTAATGTACCTAAATGTACATAAACGTACCTAAATGTACCTAAATGTACATAAACGTACCTAAATGTACCTTAATGTACATAAATGTACCTTAATGTACATAAACGTACCTAAATGTACATAATCGTACCTAAATGTACATAAACGTACCTAAATGTACATAAACGTACCTAAATGTACCTAAATGTGCATAAATGTACCTAAATGTACCTTAATGTACATAAATGTACCTAAATGTACCTAAATGAACATAAATGAACTCAAATGTACATAAATGTACCTAAATGTGCATACATGTACATAAATGTACCTAAATGTGCATAAATGTACCTAAATGTGCATAAATGTACCTAAATGTACCTAAATGTACATAAATGTACCTTAATGTGCATAAACGTACCTAAATGTACATAAACGTACCTAAATGTACATAAACGTACCTAAATGTACATAAACGTACCTAAATGTACCTAAATGTACATAAATGTACCTAAATGTGCATACATGTACATAAATGTACCTAAATGTGCATACATGTACATAAATGTACCTAAATGTACATTAATGTACATAAATGTACATAAATGTACCTAAGTGTGCATAAATGTACCTAAGTGTGCATAAATGTACCTAAGTGTGCATAAATGTACCTAAATGTACCTAAATGTACATAAATGTACCTAAATGTACATAAATGTACCTAAATGTACATAAATGTACCTAAATGTACATAAACGTACCTAAACGTACATAAACGTACTTAAATGTACATAAACGTACCTAAATGTACATAAACGTACCTAAATGTACATAAACGTACCTAAATGTACCTAAATGTACATAAATGTACCTAAATGTACATAAACGTACCTAAATGTACCTAAATGAGCATAAATGTACCTTAATGTACATAAATGTACCTAAATGTACCTAAATGTACCTAAATGAACATAAATGAACATAAATGTACATAAATGTACCTAAATGTGCATACATGTACATAAATGTACATAAATGTACCTAAATGTACCTAAATTTGCGTAAATGTACCTAAATGTACATAAATGCACCTAAATGTGCATAAATGTACCTAATTGTACTTAAATGTACCTAAATGTACCTAAATGTACATAAATGTACCTAAATGTACATTAATGTACCTAAATGTACATAAACGTACATTAATGTACCTAAATGTACATAAACGTACCTAAATGTAACTAAATGTACATAAACGTACCTAAATGTACCTAAATGTACATAAATGTACCTTAATGTACATAAACGTACCTAAATGTACATAAACGTACCTAATTGTAATAAACGTACCTAATTGTACCTAAATGTGCATAAATGTACCTAAATGTACTTTAATGTACATAAATGAACCTAAATGTACCTAAATGAACATAAATGAACTCAAATGTACATAAATGTACCTAAATGTGCATACATGTACATAAATGTACCTAAATGTACATAAATGTGCGTACATGTACATAAATGTACCTAAATGTTCATAAATGTACCTAAATGTGCATAAATGTACCTAAATGTACCTAAATGTACATAAATGTACCTAAATGTGCATAATGTACATAAATGTGCCTAAATGTGCATAAATGTACCTAAGTGTACATAAATGTACCTAAATGTACATAAATGTGCCTAATTGTACCTAAATGTACCTAAATGTGCATGCATGTACATAAATGTACCTAAATGTACATAAATGTACATAAATGTACATAAATATACATAAACGTACCTAAATGTACATAAATGTAAATGTACCTAAGTGTGCATAAATGTACCTAAGTGTGCATAAATGTACCTAAGTGTGCATAAATGTACCTAAATGTACATAAATGTACCTTAATGTACCTAAATGTACATAAATGTACCTAAATGTACATAAATGTACCAAAATGTACATAAACGTACCTAAACGTACATTAACGTACCTAAATGTACATAAACGTACCTAAATGTACATAAACGTACCTAAATGTACATAAACGTACCTAAATGTACCTAAATGTACATAAATGTACCTAAATGTACATAAACGTACCTAAATGTACCTAAATGAGCATAAATGTACCTAAATGTACATAAACGTACCTAAATGTACATAAACGTACCTAAATGTACCTAAATGTACATTAATGTACCTTAATGTACATAAACGTACATTAATGTACCTAAATGTACATAAACGTACCTAAATGTACATAAACGTACCTAAATGTACCTAAATGTACATAAACGTACCTAAATGTACATAAATGTACCTAAATGTATCTAAATGTACATAAATGTACATAAATGTACCAAAATGTACATAAACGTACCTAAACGTACATTAACGTACCTAAATGTACATAAACGTACCTAAATGTACATAAACGTACCTAAATGTACCTAAATGTACATAAATGTACCTAAATGTACATAAACGTACCTAAATGTACCTAAATGAGCATAAATGTACCTAAATGTACATAAACGTACCTAAATGTACATAAACGTACCTAAATGTACCTAAATGTACATTAATGTACCTTAATGTACATAAACGTACATTAATGTACCTAAATGTACATAAACGTACCTAAATGTACCTTAATGTACATAAATGTACCTTAATGTACATAAACGTACCTAAATGTACATAATCGTACCTAAATGTACATAAACGTACCTAAATGTACATAAACGTACCTAAATGTACCTAAATGTGCATAAATGTACCTAAATGTACCTTAATGTACATAAATGTACCTCAATGTACCTAAATGAACATAAATGAACTCAAATGTACATAAATGTACCTAAATGTGCATACATGTACATAAATGTACCTAAATGTGCATAAATGTACCTAAATGTGCATAAATGTACCTAAATGTACCTAAATGTACATAAATGTACCTTAATGTGCATAAACGTACCTAAATGTACATAAACGTACCTAAATGTACATAAACGTACCTAAATGTACCTAAATGTACATAAATGTACCTAAATGTGCATACATGTACATAAATGTACCTAAATGTGCATACATGTACATAAATGTACCTAAATGTACATTAATGTACATAAATGTACATAAATGTACCTAAGTGTGCATAAATGTACCTAAGTGTACATAAATGTACCTTAATGTACATAAACGTACCTAAATGTACATAAACGTACCTAAATGTAATAAACGTACCTAATTGTACCTAAATGTGCATAAATGTACCTAAATGTACTTTAATGTACATAAATGAACCTAAATGTACCTAAATGAACATAAATGAACTCAAATGTACATAAATGTACCTAAATGTGCATACATGTACATAAATGTACCTAAATGTACATAAATGTGCGTACATGTACATAAATGTACCTAAATGTTCATAAATGTACCTAAATGTGCATAAATGTACCTAAATGTACCTAAATGTACATAAATGTACCTAAATGTGCATAATGTACATAAATGTGCCTAAATGTGCATAAATGTACCTAAGTGTACATAAATGTACCTAAATGTACATAAATGTGCCTAATTGTACCTAAATGTACCTAAATGTGCATGCATGTACATAAATGTACCTAAATGTACATAAATGTACATAAATGTACATAAATATACATAAACGTACCTAAATGTACATAAATGTAAATGTACCTAAGTGTGCATAAATGTACCTAAGTGTGCATAAATGTACCTAAGTGTGCATAAATGTACCTAAATGTACATAAATGTACCTTAATGTACCTAAATGTACATAAATGTACCTAAATGTACATAAATGTACCAAAATGTACATAAACGTACCTAAACGTACATTAACGTACCTAAATGTACATAAACGTACCTAAATGTACATAAACGTACCTAAATGTACATAAACGTACCTAAATGTACCTAAATGTACATAAATGTACCTAAATGTACATAAACGTACCTAAATGTACCTAAATGAGCATAAATGTACCTAAATGTACATAAACGTACCTAAATGTACATAAACGTACCTAAATGTACCTAAATGTACATTAATGTACCTTAATGTACATAAACGTACATTAATGTACCTAAATGTACATAAACGTACCTAAATGTACATAAACGTACCTAAATGTACCTAAATGTACATAAACGTACCTAAATGTACATAAATGTACCTAAATGTATCTAAATGTACATAAATGTACATAAATGTACCAAAATGTACATAAACGTACCTAAACGTACATTAACGTACCTAAATGTACATAAACGTACCTAAATGTACATAAACGTACCTAAATGTACCTAAATGTACATAAATGTACCTAAATGTACATAAACGTACCTAAATGTACCTAAATGAGCATAAATGTACCTAAATGTACATAAACGTACCTAAATGTACATAAACGTACCTAAATGTACCTAAATGTACATTAATGTACCTTAATGTACATAAACGTACATTAATGTACCTAAATGTACATAAACGTACCTAAATGTACCTAAATGTACATAAACGTACCTAAATGTACCTTAATGTACATAAATGTACCTTAATGTACATAAACGTACCTAAATGTACATAATCGTACCTAAATGTACATAAACGTACCTAAATGTACATAAACGTACCTAAATGTACCTAAATGTGCATAAATGTACCTAAATGTACCTTAATGTACATAAATGTACCTCAATGTACCTAAATGAACATAAATGAACTCAAATGTACATAAATGTACCTAAATGTGCATACATGTACATAAATGTACCTAAATGTGCATAAATGTACCTAAATGTGCATAAATGTACCTAAATGTACCTAAATGTACATAAATGTACCTTAATGTGCATAAACGTACCTAAATGTACATAAACGTACCTAAATGTACATAAACGTACCTAAATGTACCTAAATGTACATAAATGTACCTAAATGTGCATACATGTACATAAATGTACCTAAATGTGCATACATGTACATAAATGTACCTAAATGTACATTAATGTACATAAATGTACATAAATGTACCTAAGTGTGCATAAATGTACCTAAGTGTGCATAAATGTACCTAAGTGTGCATAAATGTACCTAAATGTACCTAAATGTACATAAATGTACCTAAATGTACATAAATGTACCTAAATGTACATAAATGTACCTAAATGTACATAAACGTACCTAAACGTACATAAACGTACTTAAATGTACATAAACGTACCTAAATGTACATAAACGTACCTAAATGTACATAAACGTACCTAAATGTACCTAAATGTACATAAATGTACCTAAATGTACATAAACGTACCTAAATGTACCTAAATGAGCATAAATGTACCTTAATGTACATAAATGTACCTAAATGTACCTAAATGTACCTAAATGAACATAAATGAACATAAATGTACATAAATGTACCTAAATGTGCATACATGTACATAAATGTACATAAATGTACCTAAATGTACCTAAATTTGCGTAAATGTACCTAAATGTACATAAATGCACCTAAATGTGCATAAATGTACCTAATTGTACTTAAATGTACCTAAATGTACCTAAATGTACATAAATGTACCTAAATGTACATTAATGTACCTAAATGTACATAAACGTACATTAATGTACCTAAATGTACATAAACGTACCTAAATGTAACTAAATGTACATAAACGTACCTAAATGTACCTAAATGTACATAAATGTACCTTAATGTACATAAACGTACCTAAATGTACATAAACGTACCTAAATGTAATAAACGTACCTAATTGTACCTAAATGTGCATAAATGTACCTAAATGTACTTTAATGTACATAAATGAACCTAAATGTACCTAAATGAACATAAATGAACTCAAATGTACATAAATGTACCTAAATGTGCATACATGTACATAAATGTACCTAAATGTACATAAATGTGCGTACATGTACATAAATGTACCTAAATGTTCATAAATGTACCTAAATGTGCATAAATGTACCTAAATGTACCTAAATGTACATAAATGTACCTAAATGTGCATAATGTACATAAATGTGCCTAAATGTGCATAAATGTACCTAAGTGTACATAAATGTACCTAAATGTACATAAATGTGCCTAATTGTACCTAAATGTACCTAAATGTGCATGCATGTACATAAATGTACCTAAATGTACATAAATGTACATAAATGTACATAAATATACATAAACGTACCTAAATGTACATAAATGTAAATGTACCTAAGTGTGCATAAATGTACCTAAGTGTGCATAAATGTACCTAAGTGTGCATAAATGTACCTAAATGTACATAAATGTACCTTAATGTACCTAAATGTACATAAATGTACCTAAATGTACATAAATGTACCTAAATGTACATAAACGTACCTAAATGTACCTAAATGAGCATAAATGTACCTAAATGTACATAAACGTACCTAAATGTACATAAACGTACCTAAATGTACCTAAATGTACATTAATGTACCTTAATGTACATAAACGTACATTAATGTACCTAAATGTACATAAACGTACCTAAATGTACATAAACGTACCTAAATGTACCTAAATGTACATAAACGTACCTAAATGTACATAAATGTACCTAAATGTATCTAAATGTACATAAATGTACATAAATGTACCAAAATGTACATAAACGTACCTAAACGTACATTAACGTACCTAAATGTACATAAACGTACCTAAATGTACATAAACGTACCTAAATGTACCTAAATGTACATAAATGTACCTAAATGTACATAAACGTACCTAAATGTACCTAAATGAGCATAAATGTACCTAAATGTACATAAACGTACCTAAATGTACATAAACGTACCTAAATGTACCTAAATGTACATTAATGTACCTTAATGTACATAAACGTACATTAATGTACCTAAATGTACATAAACGTACCTAAATGTACCTAAATGTACATAAACGTACCTAAATGTACCTTAATGTACATAAATGTACCTTAATGTACATAAACGTACCTAAATGTACATAATCGTACCTAAATGTACATAAACGTACCTAAATGTACATAAACGTACCTAAATGTACCTAAATGTGCATAAATGTACCTAAATGTACCTTAATGTACATAAATGTACCTCAATGTACCTAAATGAACATAAATGAACTCAAATGTACATAAATGTACCTAAATGTGCATACATGTACATAAATGTACCTAAATGTGCATAAATGTACCTAAATGTGCATAAATGTACCTAAATGTACCTAAATGTACATAAATGTACCTTAATGTGCATAAACGTACCTAAATGTACATAAACGTACCTAAATGTACATAAACGTACCTAAATGTACCTAAATGTACATAAATGTACCTAAATGTGCATACATGTACATAAATGTACCTAAATGTGCATACATGTACATAAATGTACCTAAATGTACATTAATGTACATAAATGTACATAAATGTACCTAAGTGTGCATAAATGTACCTAAGTGTGCATAAATGTACCTAAGTGTGCATAAATGTACCTAAATGTACCTAAATGTACATAAATGTACCTAAATGTACATAAATGTACCTAAATGTACATAAATGTACCTAAATGTACATAAACGTACCTAAACGTACATAAACGTACTTAAATGTACATAAACGTACCTAAATGTACATAAACGTACCTAAATGTACATAAACGTACCTAAATGTACCTAAATGTACATAAATGTACCTAAATGTACATAAACGTACCTAAATGTACCTAAATGAGCATAAATGTACCTTAATGTACATAAATGTACCTAAATGTACCTAAATGAACATAAATGAACATAAATGTACATAAATGTACCTAAATGTGCATACATGTACATAAATGTACATAAATGTACCTAAATGTACCTAAATTTGCGTAAATGTACCTAAATGTACATAAATGCACCTAAATGTGCATAAATGTACCTAATTGTACTTAAATGTACCTAAATGTACCTAAATGTACATAAATGTACCTAAATGTACATTAATGTACCTAAATGTACATAAACGTACATTAATGTACCTAAATGTACATAAACGTACCTAAATGTAACTAAATGTACATAAACGTACCTAAATGTACCTAAATGTACATAAATGTACCTTAATGTACATAAACGTACCTAAATGTACATAAACGTACCTAAAATGTAATAAACGTACCTAATTGTACCTAAATGTGCATAAATGTACCTAAATGTACTTTAATGTACATAAATGAACCTAAATGTACCTAAATGAACATAAATGAACTCAAATGTACATAAATGTACCTAAATGTGCATACATGTACATAAATGTACCTAAATGTACATAAATGTGCGTACATGTACATAAATGTACCTAAATGTTCATAAATGTACCTAAATGTGCATAAATGTACCTAAATGTACCTAAATGTACATAAATGTACCTAAATGTGCATAATGTACATAAATGTGCCTAAATGTGCATAAATGTACCTAAGTGTACATAAATGTACCTAAATGTACATAAATGTGCCTAATTGTACCTAAATGTACCTAAATGTGCATGCATGTACATAAATGTACCTAAATGTACATAAATGTACATAAATGTACATAAATATACATAAACGTACCTAAATGTACATAAATGTAAATGTACCTAAGTGTGCATAAATGTACCTAAGTGTGCATAAATGTACCTAAGTGTGCATAAATGTACCTAAATGTACATAAATGTACCTTAATGTACCTAAATGTACATAAATGTACCTAAATGTACATAAATGTACCAAAATGTACATAAACGTACCTAAACGTACATTAACGTACCTAAATGTACATAAACGTACCTAAATGTACATAAACGTACCTAAATGTACATAAACGTACCTAAATGTACCTAAATGTACATAAATGTACCTAAATGTACATAAACGTACCTAAATGTACCTAAATGAGCATAAATGTACCTAAATGTACATAAACGTACCTAAATGTACATAAACGTACCTAAATGTACCTAAATGTACATTAATGTACCTTAATGTACATAAACGTACATTAATGTACCTAAATGTACATAAAACGTACCTAAATGTACATAAACGTACCTAAATGTACCTAAATGTACATAAACGTACCTAAATGTACATAAATGTACCTAAATGTATCTAAATGTACATAAATGTACATAAATGTACCAAAATGTACATAAACGTACCTAAACGTACATTAACGTACCTAAATGTACATAAACGTACCTAAATGTACATAAACGTACCTAAATGTACCTAAATGTACATAAATGTACCTAAATGTACATAAACGTACCTAAATGTACCTAAATGAGCATAAATGTACCTAAATGTACATAAACGTACCTAAATGTACATAAACGTACCTAAATGTACCTAAATGTACATTAATGTACCTTAATGTACATAAACGTACATTAATGTACCTAAATGTACATAAACGTACCTAAATGTACCTAAATGTACATAAACGTACCTAAATGTACCTTAATGTACATAAATGTACCTTAATGTACATAAACGTACCTAAATGTACATAATCGTACCTAAATGTACATAAACGTACCTAAATGTACATAAACGTACCTAAATGTACCTAAATGTGCATAAATGTACCTAAATGTACCTTAATGTACATAAATGTACCTCAATGTACCTAAATGAACATAAATGAACTCAAATGTACATAAATGTACCTAAATGTGCATACATGTACATAAATGTACCTAAATGTGCATAAATGTACCTAAATGTGCATAAATGTACCTAAACGTACCTAAATGTACATAAATGTACCTTAATGTGCATAAACGTACCTAAATGTACATAAACGTACCTAAATGTACATAAACGTACCTAAATGTACCTAAATGTACATAAATGTACCTAAATGTGCATACATGTACATAAATGTACCTAAATGTGCATACATGTACATAAATGTACCTAAATGTACATTAATGTACATAAATGTACATAAATGTACCTAAGTGTGCATAAATGTACCTAAGTGTGCATAAATGTACCTAAGTGTGCATAAATGTACCTAAATGTACCTAAATGTACATAAATGTACCTAAATGTACATAAATGTACCTAAATGTACATAAATGTACCTAAATGTACATAAACGTACCTAAACGTACATAAACGTACTTAAATGTACATAAACGTACCTAAATGTACATAAACGTACCTAAATGTACATAAACGTACCTAAATGTACCTAAATGTACATAAATGTACCTAAATGTACATAAACGTACCTAAATGTACCTAAATGAGCATAAATGTACCTTAATGTACATAAATGTACCTAAATGTACCTAAATGTACCTAAATGAACATAAATGAACATAAATGTACATAAATGTACCTAAATGTGCATACATGTACATAAATGTACATAAATGTACCTAAATGTACCTAAATTTGCGTAAATGTACCTAAATGTACATAAATGCACCTAAATGTGCATAAATGTACCTAATTGTACTTAAATGTACCTAAATGTACCTAAATGTACATAAATGTACCTAAATGTACATTAATGTACCTAAATGTACATAAACGTACATTAATGTACCTAAATGTACATAAACGTACCTAAATGTAACTAAATGTACATAAACGTACCTAAATGTACCTAAATGTACATAAATGTACCTTAATGTACATAAACGTACCTAAATGTACATAAACGTACCTAAATGTAATAAACGTACCTAATTGTACCTAAATGTGCATAAATGTACCTAAATGTACTTTAATGTACATAAATGAACCTAAATGTACCTAAATGAACATAAATGAACTCAAATGTACATAAATGTACCTAAATGTGCATACATGTACATAAATGTACCTAAATGTACATAAATGTGCGTACATGTACATAAATGTACCTAAATGTTCATAAATGTACCTAAATGTGCATAAATGTACCTAAATGTACCTAAATGTACATAAATGTACCTAAATGTGCATAATGTACATAAATGTGCCTAAATGTGCATAAATGTACCTAAGTGTACATAAATGTACCTAAATGTACATAAATGTGCCTAATTGTACCTAAATGTACCTAAATGTGCATGCATGTACATAAATGTACCTAAATGTACATAAATGTACATAAATGTACATAAATATACATAAACGTACCTAAATGTACATAAATGTAAATGTACCTAAGTGTGCATAAATGTACCTAAGTGTGCATAAATGTACCTAAGTGTGCATAAATGTACCTAAATGTACATAAATGTACCTTAATGTACCTAAATGTACATAAATGTACCTAAATGTACATAAATGTACCTAAATGTACATAAACGTACCTAAATGTACCTAAATGAGCATAAATGTACCTAAATGTACATAAACGTACCTAAATGTACATAAACGTACCTAAATGTACCTAAATGTACATTAATGTACCTTAATGTACATAAACGTACATTAATGTACCTAAATGTACATAAACGTACCTAAATGTACATAAACGTACCTAAATGTACCTAAATGTACATAAACGTACCTAAATGTACATAAATGTACCTAAATGTATCTAAATGTACATAAATGTACATAAATGTACCAAAATGTACATAAACGTACCTAAACGTACATTAACGTACCTAAATGTACATAAACGTACCTAAATGTACATAAACGTACCTAAATGTACCTAAATGTACATAAATGTACCTAAATGTACATAAACGTACCTAAATGTACCTAAATGAGCATAAATGTACCTAAATGTACATAAACGTACCTAAATGTACATAAACGTACCTAAATGTACCTAAATGTACATTAATGTACCTTAATGTACATAAACGTACATTAATGTACCTAAATGTACATAAACGTACCTAAATGTACCTAAATGTACATAAACGTACCTAAATGTACCTTAATGTACATAAATGTACCTTAATGTACATAAACGTACCTAAATGTACATAATCGTACCTAAATGTACATAAACGTACCTAAATGTACATAAACGTACCTAAATGTACCTAAATGTGCATAAATGTACCTAAATGTACCTTAATGTACATAAATGTACCTCAATGTACCTAAATGAACATAAATGAACTCAAATGTACATAAATGTACCTAAATGTGCATACATGTACATAAATGTACCTAAATGTGCATAAATGTACCTAAATGTGCATAAATGTACCTAAATGTACCTAAATGTACATAAATGTACCTTAATGTGCATAAACGTACCTAAATGTACATAAACGTACCTAAATGTACATAAACGTACCTAAATGTACCTAAATGTACATAAATGTACCA